>NC_036862.1:8902565-8913807 GCF_002910315.2 Salvelinus sp. IW2-2015 | reverse complement strand
ATTTCAACGACTGCGTAGTTCGTTGCGATTGGCAAATATGATGACGTGCATTTTCCAGGGTCTCAATACCGCCATGCAGGGAAACGTCAGTGTTTGGCTTTTCTTCATGTTGTACAAATATACTTCACCATCTAAGAGCGTACTGTATGTCAACTGATTCAATTTGGTCAGAAACATCTGGATGTCATAACACCCAAAATTCACATTTGGAAAGTCAGTGAGAGCAAGTATTCGTAAGTAGCCGAATCGGAGTGTTCTCATATGCATTGTAATGATGTTAAAACAATGGGAAATGAGTGATTGTGAATGTCTCAGAGACCTCGAGGAATTGCTGTCCGTGTTTCAAGGCTTATTACCTATTGGCACCAATAGGTACAATTCAAGTGTTGAGCACTGGCCAAGAGAAAACAGTCATGTATAACTGTCATCTTTAGCGCAGCACACA
The DNA here is from genome assembly GCF_002910315.2 of Salvelinus sp. IW2-2015. NCBI lineage: Eukaryota > Metazoa > Chordata > Actinopteri > Salmoniformes > Salmonidae > Salvelinus > Salvelinus sp. IW2-2015. The sequence continues at coordinate 8,913,362 of NC_036862.1, read as the reverse complement.
CGGTGCAGTTTGAATGTAATTAATCTACAGGAAAGACACGCTTTATGTAACTGTGTGACGCGTGAACCTTAGTTGACCATTTTTGCACACTCAAAGCCAAACCACAGATGACTAAATGTCAGACGTAAGCATAATTTGTCATGCATTATTAGGCAATTAATGATGGTTAATTTGATCATTTAAAAAAAACACTGTTTTCTTTCATTTCAGTATCAGTCCATCAAAATGCAGAGAATTAGCTGTCGTTGTGCTCATTCTAGAGTTCTATTCTACGTTTTTATCCCAGTCTTACTGTCAAGGAGAGGCTCCTTCACTAGAGACATTGGACTCTGCTTTAAAGATTTGTGTCTAACGTATACGTTGTTTAATTCCTCACCATTCAGATCCCACCACTGCCACCAATGAGGCCGGCCTTGCCACACTTACCACCGCTGGGCTGACTGTGGCTCTGCTGCTGGCTCTGCAGGGGGAGAATGTACTCTGACTGGGTCAGTAGCTGCTGACTGGCCAGCACCGAGGGGCTGCGCGGAGGCTTCTCAATGTCATTGGTGGAGGGCGTGGCCACGGGGATGTGGCAGAATTTGCCAGTGAAGGTTGGTGGGCAGAGGCAGCGGTCCTTCTGGATGCAGACCCCTCCGTTCTGACACAACATGGGGCACAGGACTGGAGGAGAAACAGAGGAGGGAGGGAGGGAAACAGAACGGCTCTATAAACTTTGACCTCAGTGAGGGAAAAACATGGAGTCCAAGACATCAACAACTGAAATAGAACTCCGGCACTGAGAGAAACAATAACCATATTGTTTGATGTCCTGTAGTGATTTCCATGGTTCGGTTACCATTAGGGCCAAGAGTTCCTCCCTGTTGCGGTTCAAATGTAACAAYACAAACTCACGATTCAGATACAATCCGACTACAAAACCAAGGGCAGAGTCAAACAATTTTACGCCTACCTAGCCAACCAAGACAACAAGAGAAAACCTCCAACACATGTCCTTGTGACAGAGATAATTGATAGACCGTTTGGGCACACTGTAAACAATGCCATTCAAAACAACACTGATTGGTTACAGAGCACACAAATACAATCTTTACATTGTGTCCCCCTTTTTTACCACAATGAATGGAAAACAAGCAGCACTCTGACGAAAACCATGTCTCTGCTTATTATGCCCACCAGCACATGCTTTCCATATCACATGGCTGTGCTGTATTAATGCGCATAATAATAATAATAACAGCGTTGGAAAACTTGGCCCTGGCCCATGCCCAAGTCCATGGAAAATAATTGACCATGGCACTGCAGCTAGACAGAGAGAGAGAGAAAGAGAGAGATGCCTGGCAGTTAGCTGAACAGAATTATCTTTCCAGCATCTATAATCAGTCCATTATGCATCTCCTTGGCCAACTGTCTGTCCATCATACACTGGGCCAGAAGGATCAACTCAGTCTCGTGAGTAAACAATATCTGAAGCAGTATGATAGAGGGAGGGAGGGGTGAGAGAGTGAGGGGGAGAGAGAGAAAGAGAGCGAGAGAGAAAGAGACAAATATGAATGTACTGATGAACCTACTTGTGTGACTTTCTATCCATATTGTCATTGGGTAGAATATAAACCTGCTCTCTCTTAATTACCTCTACAGGATCGGTGTCCCCCCCACGGGACGGTTGAGCTAACGTGCGCTAATGTGATTAGCATGACGTTGTAAGTAACAAGAACATTTCCCAGGACATAGACATGTTTAATATAGGCAGAAAGCTTAAATTCTTGTTAATCTAACTGCACTGTCCAATTTACAGTAGCTATTACAGTGAAATAATACCATGCTATTGTTTGAGAGTGCACAGTTTTGTACCTCAAAAAAACTATTAGGCACACTTGTGCAGACTTGATACAACATTTTGAACAGTAATGCAAAGGTTCATTGGATCAGTCTAAAACTTTGCACATAGACTGCTGCCATCTAGTGGCCAAAATCTAAATGGCACCTAGACTCCTAAGTCTTGCATTTCAAAGATGGAGAAAACAATATAGGAAACGCATGTTTTTTTCTTTGTATTATCTTTTACCCGATCTAATGTGTTATATTATCCTACATTAATTTCACATTTCCACAAACTTCAAAGTGTTTTATTTCAAATGGTATCAAGAACATGCATATTCCTGACTCAGGTCCTGAGCTACAGGAAATTAGATTTGAATATGTCATTTTAGGCCAAAATTTGAAAAAAAAGTGTTAGATCCTTAAGAGGACACTCTTTGCATTTGTGTTCTGTGGTAATTTACCACTCAAATGAGCCTGCAATCAAGACAGAGGGTTCAGCTAAAGCTGTTTCCTCTGAGGTGAACATCTCATCAGAGTGGTTTGGAGAGGATACTGTAAAACACAACTATTGGACTGTATGAGGTCCCGACAGTCACACTGATTATAGGCCTTCACCTTTCCCCGAGCCTTTCGGAACCTGGAAAGACGACGGCAGCTGAAGGCTGTCCAAAGTACACACTGATCCATCATTTTGAGTTTCCCTAGGGGTGGCACACAATTGATTTTCCGTCTGAATACGAAGTCCTCTGGGCTCCAGTGAGCGTGTCAGCATCGGGGTAACTATCGTACAGGTCTCTTTTCTCAGTTTCTGTCATGCTCTCGCCCATTGTTCCAGAGGCCATGGCGAGGAACAGGAAAAAGGTTGGTGTTTTTGTCAGGAAAAGGCTTTTTACAAGAGGAATTTACAGTATAGTGACTTAGGAGTTCTCTAGGTTCCTATCGCAGAGAGCCTGTGTCCGGCTTCCGGGGCTAGAGCAGCAGCGTTCTGCTGTGTGGAGTAGGTTTCCGGTGGAGAAATCATGAGTTGAGCATATGCAGTGTATCAGTGTGTGTATTCCCCGCTGTGGCGTAGCCGTGGTGATGAGCAGCCGTGGTGATGTGCAGTATGCAAACTGAGAAGGTGACCTAATTGTTTGCTCCGAGTCAGACGTGTGCATCCCTCCAGATGCAACGGATACATCCACCAGATTTTACACAGGGAGAGGAGAAATTAGGTATAGAGAGATCAAGAAAGAACATGACGAGAGATGTTGACAAGAGCAGCCGAAAGCAGAGAGAGACGAAGAGAGCGAAAAGCAGACTAGACGCGAGATACTTTAAAGATAGGTAGATGATGGACGAGAGGCCGAAAGACGAGAGAGAGAAGAGAGAGGCGAAAGAGAGAAAGACAGAGAGAGAGAGGTGGAGAGAGAGATGTGAGAGGGATGAGAACGAGATGTAGAGAAGAGACCACGAAGAGAGACGAAGGTATGGGAAGAAGCGCTGTACGGGAAGATAGACAAGAGAAGGAGAGATGGCGCTGGAGAGAGGAGAAGAGATGACGGAGCGAGATGAGAGAGACGAGCACTTCAAATGCGGAAAAGGACAGAATCTGATATCGGTGAAAAGAGGATAGAGAGAGGGAAAGAGAGCGACAAGAGAAACAGAGGAGGATGGACGCAAGACCGTCGGCGGAAAACAGAGGGGTGACGGATAGCAAGAGCACAACAAACTAAGATAGGTATAAAAGAAGGCCGAGACAAATGCAAGAGGTGAGATAAAGAAAAGAGGGGGAGGTGGACAGACGGAAGGCGGAAGAGAAGACAGGAAGTGATAAACGAGACCACAGGGGGACTAAGAAAATCGAGGTGAGGGAAGACAGACAGAGAGAGAGACAAAGAAAGAGAAAGCACACCGCCCCCCTAAAATTTCAGACAGTGTAGTGCGGGCGAGACGGTGGCGCTACGCAGGACGGGCCAGGGACAGAGGATGGGTTAACGAGAGAGGGCCAAGAAAACATGGAAGGAGAGGACAGAAAGACAGAGAAGGCAGCGGACGGCGCGTGTGAGGGTCTTTGAGCGGGGTGCAGATGTGGTGTGCCTGACGGCAACTCATCGGACTGAAATTTAATGCCCGTCTTGACCTCTATTCAATCGCTGCCCACGAGCATGGAGGGTGCTAACTTTAGCGGCGTGATTGCCTCGAAGTCGTTTGTGCTGATTTCAAATAATACGTTGCATTCGCTCGATGTGGTGCAGTGTGTGGTAGGACGCGAGCGTGGGGCTGGCTCCAAACACATCGGTGTCTGGGACCCAACAGAAACGTTTTGAGGAATTGTTTCGCATTCGAAGACGAGTGTCGTGGTTCGGGGAGGATAGCAAACCTGATTCATTGTGGAGAAGAAGGTGAGAAAGTTAGGTGGGCGTGTCGGTTTGCGCGAGTGAGCGGGGTGGGAGTGCGGGTAGAGCCAGACAAAGATGCATGCCGTCCGGATGAAGAGAGAACAGGGCATCGTGAGCAAGGCTACCACAGTGCTTTGGTTGTGTGCACCCCTCAGGATACAGGACTCGCATTGGAAGACCCTGATCGGTGAGATCTGCGGGTCAGCCCGGTTCTTCTCAAAGAAGGAGTGGCGTCGCGATGCGTGTGTCGTGGCGTGCTGGTGTGGTGTGTGAAAGCCAACTTTTCTTACCACTCTTAGAGTTGGGCCAAGGCCAGGTGCGGGTGCCTCTAACTCCTAGGAAGCTCTTTGGCGCACCTTTCGCCTCCCTCGGAGCGCGGTCTGTGGGGAAATCCTCCTCCCCCCTTCCTCCCCCGGATCCTCCTCCCTCGTGGCTGCAGGAAGTGACTTCGCCAACCCGAGTGTTTTGAAGATGGAGAGTGGAGTCGACGACATACGTCCGATTCTCGTGTTGCTAAGTCAAACGCGGTACCATACTCCGCTCCCGGGGTTTGCAGCTCACAGAACTGCGCCAACCCTGTTGTTCGACCTCTTTTCTCCCCTGCGCGCTGCCAGATGAAATCTCGCGTCTCTGTATTTTGTATGCACGGTCCGGACCCACCCGCGGTACGCGCCCGGCCCAAAACGAGCACCGAGGCGTCACTGCGCTCCGTCGACCCTGCGCTCCAGTCCACTGCACAACGTCCCCAACACCCAACCTGCCACCGCTTCTGGAACCACTCCCCTGACTCCCCCCTTTTTTCTCCTCTCTTTCTCCAGACGCATTTCCGAGACCTTCTCCCTTACCTCACACCTCGCTCATCAAACTCATCCTTGGACCGCTGGCTACGTCCCTTCCGTCTTCAAGAGAGCGAGAGATTGCACCCCTGCTGAAAAAAACCTAACACCGATCCTCCGATTGTCAACAACTTACAGACCAGTATTCCCTTCTTTCTTTTCTCTCCAAAACTCATCGAACGTGCCGTCCTTGGCCAGCTCTCCCGCTATCTCTCTCGAATGACCTTCTTGATCCAAATCAGTCAGGTTTCAGACTAGTCATTCAAACTTGAGGACTGCTCTTCTCTGTATCACGGAGGCGCTCCGCACTGCTAAGCTAAACTCTCTCTCCTCTGCTCTCATCCTCCTAGAACCTTCGGCTGCCTTCGATACTGCTGAACCATCAGATCCTCCTCTCCACCCTCTCCGAGTTGGGCATCTCCGGCGCGCGCCCACGCTGGATTTGCGCCTACCTGACAGGTCGGCTCCTACCAGGTGGCGTGGGCGAGACTGTCTCCTCACCACGTGCTTCTCACCACTGGTTGTCCCCAGGGCTCTGTTCTAGGCCCTCTCCATATTCTCGCCTATACACCAAGTCACTTGGCTCTGTTCATAACCTCACATGGCTCTCCTATCATTGCTATGTGCAGACGACACACAATTAATCTTCTTCCTTTCCCCTTCTGATGACCAGGTGGCGAATCGCATCTCTGCATGTCTGCAGACATATCAGTGTGATGACGGACCACCACCTCAAGCTGAACCTCGGCAAGACGGAGCTGCTCTTCCTCCCGGGGAAGGACTGCCCCGTTCCATGATCTCGCCATCACACGTTGAACTAACTCCATTTGTCCTCCTCCCAAGAGCGCTAGAAGAACCTTGGGTGATCCTGGACAACACCCTGTCGTTCTCAACTAACATCAAGGCGGTGGCCGTTCCTGTAGGTTCATGCTCTACAACATCCGCAGAGACGACCCTGCCTCACACAGGAAGCGGCGCAGGTCCTAATCCAGGCACTTGTCATCTCCCGTCTGGATTACTGCAAACTCGCTGTTGGCTGGGCTCCCTGCCTGTGCCATTAAACCCCTACAACTCATCCAGAACGCCGCAGCCCGTCTGGTGTTCAACCTTCCCAGTTCTCTCACGTCAACCCCGCTCCTCCGCTCTCTCCACTGGCTTCAGTTGGAAGCTCCGCATCCGCTACAAGACCATGGTGCTTGCCTACGGAGCTGTGAGGGGACGGCAACCTCAGTACCTTCAGGCTACTGATCAGGCCCTACACCCAAACCAAGGCACTGCGTTCATCCACCTCTGGCCTGCTCGCCTCCCTACCACTGAGGAAGTACAGTTCCCGCTCAGCCCAGTCAAAACTGTTCGCTGCTCTGGCACCCCAATGGTGGAACAACTCCCTCACGACGCCAGGACAGCGGAGTCAATCACCACCTTCCGGAGACACCTGAAACCCCACCTCTTCAAGGAATACCTAGGATAGGAATAAAGTAATCCTTCTGACCCCCCCCCCCCTTAAAAGATTTAGATGCACTATTGTAAAAGTGGTTGTTCCACTGGATGTCATAAGTGAATGCACCAATTTGTAAGTCGCTCTGGATTAGAGCGTCTGCTAAATGACTTAAATGTAAATGTTAAATGTTTCACTGCACTCATATCCATGTAATGCAGTACATCTCTCAGGCCAGTGTGGAACAACAGGTTATCACACCATGTAGAGCTTAAGTTTTCACCAGAGGCTGTTTAATTTGTGTTTAGAGGCACATTACCTGTCTAAATGATGGTGGGACACCAGTGGAACCCCGTGAAATCACTTCCTGTCTCCCCAGGCTTTACAGCTAGGCCTTGGAGGATGTTGTATGTACTTCAAGGCTGACCGCATTAGCCCTCCCTGGAAAGAATAATACAGTGTGTGTGTGTGTGCGTGTGCGTGTGTGTGTGTGTGTGTGTGTGTGTGTGTGTGTGTGTGTGTGTGTGTGTACAGGGAGATGTTTTGAGGCAACTCAAAGAAACATGCCATTTGGGCTCCCTATTTGCATGCAGGAGTAGGAAGGTTCAGCTGGCCATAGTTTCCACAGCTTGAACAGAGATGCTTAACCCATGATGTCCTCATGCACACCCGGCCTGTACCTTTAGCAAGACAACCCTGAATACTCCTCAATGTGGGTGAGGAAGATAATTACTCTTCAGCTTTCTGCTGTAATGTATCAGGTGAACGCAGAATTAATACCAGCAATGCAACTTTACTCAAACAAAGCAGCTGGAATTTGGAAGCAAATCAAAGTTTATTCATCATACTCAAAGGATACAGCGTAGTGTACACGGTACAATGAAATGCTTACTTGCAAATAGACTCACTGTAGTGTTTCATGTAGTTTGCCTCAGTGCAGCTGGCAATCAGCATGAGATCATGAGGTCCAACTGCAACAATAAAACTAATCAGAATGGCAGTTATCCAAACCACCCCAGATCAACTTTGCCATAGCACCTTGAATAGTTGGATAGTTAGGTCTCTCTTTGAATGGTTAAACATGCACTGAGATATTCACAGAGATATTTTGGGCTCTGTTGGCCACTTCTGCCTGACCAGACATTTTTCACATGTCTGTGATAGAGGGCATCGACTGGGTCATAGCCAATAGGACCAGAGAGAGAGAGAGACTATACTGTAAGTATGGCAAGACAAAACAATAGTGTAATTTACACTAGTGTACAGTGGAGCACTGTCTACTGTCTGTCTAATTTAACATGCATGGTGCTAGGGGAGAGTGAGTCATTGTTCCTGGTCTGTCTGTTTCATGCTACCCCACCTGACATGTTACCGGCCACTAACATGGTATGTGTGCATTGGGGGGGGGGTCTTGTTTGTACGCAAGTGTGACTTCGCGCTGACATCATTCAGTCTAGGAACAAGCCTATAAACCAGACGTGTGGTAAGTGGACAAAAGGGGAGGTGACTTTCCCTGAGCCCGTTTATACAAGATATGGGTTATTACTCATTACTCAGGTGATGGGAAAACAAACAACTGGGTTAGCAGCTATTTAAAGCTTACCAAGTCTGGGTTATTATGAATAAATGCAATGTTCAAAGTTGACTGTAGACATAGGCCTGCATTGAGAAACATGCCTACAGGACGCACGACTCCGAGACCATCGTTAAGTTTGCCGACGACACAACGATAGTAGGCCTGATTGATCACCGACGACGATGAGACAGCCTATAGGGAGGTCAGAGGCCTGGCTATTGTGGTGCTAGGACAACAACCTCTCCCTCAACATCAGCAAGTTAAAGGAGCTCATCGTGGACTACAGGAAATGGAGGGGCCGAACACGCCCCCATTCACATCGACGGGGCTGTAGTATAGTGGGTCGAGAGCTTTAAGTTCCTCGGTGTTCACATCACAAAGGACCTATCATAGTCCAAACACACCAACACGGTCGTGAAGAGGGCACGGCAATGACTCTTCCACCTCAGAAGGCTGAAAAGATTTGGCATGGGCCCTCAGATCCTCAAAAAGTTCTACAGCTGCACCATTGAGAGCATCATGACTGGCTGCATCACCGCTTGGTATGGCAACTGCTCGGCATTCGACCGCAAGGCGCTACAGAGGGTAGTGCGTATGGCCCAGTACACCACTGGGGCCAAACTTCCTGCCATCCAGGACCTCTATAACAGGTGGTGTCAGAGGAAGGCCCTAGAAATTGTCAAAGACTCCAGCCAACCAAGTCATAGACAGTTCTCTGCTACCACATGGCAAGCGGGACCGGCGCGCCAAGTCTGGGAACAAAAGGCTCCTGAACAGTTTCTACCCCCAAGTCATAAGACTGCTGAACAGTTAATCAAATGCCTACCCGGGCTATTTACATTAGCTAGGTTTACATCCAATAGGCGACAGATTTGAATGATAATATTCAAAAATCCGCATGAAAACAATATGCACATTTTCCACCAGAGATGTGTTTCCATCAAATGTACTTTTTGCAGATAAAAGGCTGTACGTGATGACGTAGTGCACGTAAAAATACATTTTGCGGTTAAATTCCGACGTACCGAGAGAAGAAAAAAAAGAAAAGTTAAATGAGTTTCTGTGCATTCAACTCTACTGATGATTTTCTCACCAAGAATGTTGCGCGCTATCTGCACGCTGTTGGCTAGAGCACACGTATAGCCTACATGATGAGATTTTATGGACAAAAGAACAAGATCATTTTTATTTGTCAAACGACAGCCAAGCGTCATTATCATGTCACCAGAATAAGACCCTGGATATTTATTGGAAAGGAGCATCAAGCTCATCACCGAGCACTTTCACCACCCTGTGAAGTTCATCATCACTTATTTCATCTGTTGCCTGATAAATTGCATGCTTTCCCGACGTAGTGGGAGGACCACACAATATGTCATCGTGTGACTCCAAGTTTACTTCGATATTATATAATCTAGGTAATTCAAGAGCCATCTTCAAGGCAGTCATTTTAAGCATGACATCACATGGTCATCTTGTGCATTCATTCCCACCCCCTCTAAACCAGAGGTTGTTATATAAATGATGTGATGATGGTAACAAGCCAGCACTGATGCACATGATGCTAGTACAGGAAACACGTGGCTGTGATTAGCTTCATATACCATGCTATTTTGTTGTCTTAGGGCTCTCTGTGTTGTGGTGTCTTCATCACATCTGGCCATGATTGGGAGTCCCATAGGGCAGCGCACAATTGGCTCAGCGTCGTCCGGGTTTGGCCGGGATTGGCCGTCATTGTAAATAAGAATTTGTTCTTAACTGATTTGCATAGTTAAATAAAGGTTAAATAAAATACAAATAAATAAATAAAAAATCCCAGCCCCTGTCCCCGCAGGCCTTTTGCCTTTTTGTAGGCCGTCATTGTAAATAAGAATTTGTTCTTAATTAACTGACCTACCTAGTTAAATAAAAAGTTAAATAAATCAATAAAAATAAAATGCGCAACGGCCCTAGTCGTGTCCGTCCATAATTTCCAAACATTATGCAACTAACTCCTCTCATCTCAACTATCAAACATCTAGAAGGCCCCCATGAAGGGTTAAGGCACTCTGGCTCAGAACATAAAACTAAGGCTTGTTCAGAAACTATGAGAAAGTACAATCATTCTGGCCCAGCGTATCAAAACACAGACAAAAACACAGAATCTCTCGGATTAGCCAGACACGAGGCAGCCGTGGTCTGGTCACTGAAATGTAGTTTTATTACTGAACAAATGCAGCTAATCTCCACTTAATCCCAGGATGTATTTGGAGTTGTGTGTCGGTCTGTCTTAACGGCTCAGTCTAGGAGGTAGTGAGTGTGTAAAGAAGTTGCACTCCGAATTACAGAAGTGATTAACGCAGGATTACAACAAACTGGGCAACAAGATCAAGAGGAAGGGTGAATACATAAAGAGGCTAAGGGAGAGAGAGAGAGAGAGACCGTCTCACAGTTCAAGCTGTACCTATGATGAAAAATTACAGCCTCTACATGCTTGTAAGTAGGAAAACCTGCAAAATCGGCAGTGTATCAAATACTTGTGTCTCCCCACTGTATGCTTTCTCTCTCTTCTCTCTCCTCTCCTCTCTCTCTCTCTCTCTTCTCTCTTCTCATCTGCTCTCTCTTCTCTCTCCTCTTTCCTCTTCTCTCACCATCTTCTCTCTCTCTCTCTCTCTCTCTCCTTCTCTCACCACTCTCTTCACCATCTCTCTCTCTCCTCTCCTTCTCGCATCCATGTCTCGTCACCAAATCTCTCTCTCACCA
>NC_036862.1:8645033-8900826 GCF_002910315.2 Salvelinus sp. IW2-2015 | reverse complement strand
CCCCTGACTCAAGCCAGCGCATGTCCAGGCCCTCTGAAGTTTGCCATGACCATCTGGATGATCAGAGGAGGAATGGGAGAAGGTCATGTGCGTCTGATGAGACAAAAATAGAGCTTTTGGTCAAACTCCACTCGCCGTGTTTAGGAAGAAGTAGGATGAGTACAACCCCAAGAACACCATCCCAACCGTGAAGCATGGAGGTGGAAACATCATTCTTTGGGGATGCTTTTCTGCAAAGGGGACAGGACGACTGCACCGCTATTGAGGGGAGGATGGATGGGGCCATGTATCGCGAGATCTTGCCAACAACCTCCTTTCCCTCAGTAAGAGCATTGAAGATGGGTCGTGCTAGCTCTTCCAGCATGGACAACGACCCAAAACACACAGCCAGGCAAACTAAGGAGTGGCTCCGTAAGAAGCATCTCAAGGTCCTGGAGTGGCCTAGCCAGTCTCCAGACCTGAACCCAATAGAACATCTTTGGAGGGAGCTGAAAGTCCGTATTGCCCAGCGACAGCCCCGAAACCTGAAGGATCTGGAGAAGGTCTGTATGGAGGAGTGGGCCAAAATCCCTGCTTGCAGTGTGATCTCTCTCGACCTTGCGTGCGCTGCAGGATTTTAATCCATGACGGCGTAGTGTGTTACTAATGGTTTTCTTTGAGACTGTGGTCCCAGCTCTCTTCAGGTCATTGACCAGGTCCTGCGGTGTAGTTCTGGGCTGATCCCTCACCTTCCTCATGATCATTGATGCCCTACGAGGTGAGATCTTGCATGGAGCCCCAGACCGAGGGTGATTGACCGTCATCTTGAACTTCTTCCATTTTCTAATAATTCAACAGTTGTTGCCTTCTCACCAAGCTGCTTGCCTATTGTCCTGTAGCCCATCCCAGCCTTGGGCAGGTCTACAATTTTATCCCTGATGTCCTTACACAGCTCTCTGGYCTTGGCCATTGTGGAGAGGTTGGAGTCTGTTTGATTGAGTGTGTGGACAGGTGTCTTTTATACAGGTAACGAGTTCAAACAGGTGCAGTTAATACAGGTAAYGAGTGGAGAACAGGAGGGCTTCTTAAAGAAAAACTAACAGGTCTGTGAGAGCCGGAATTCTTACTGGTTGGTAGGTGATCAAATACTTATGTCATGCAATAAAATGCAAATTAATTACTTAAAAATCATACAATGTGATTTTCTGGATTTTTGTTTTAGATTCCGTCTCGCACAGTTGAAGTGTACCTATGATAACAATTACAGACATCTCCATGCTTTGTAAGTAGGAAAACCTGCAAAATTGGCAGTGTATCAAATACTTGTTCTCCCCACTGTATATAAAGAGAGATTGTGAGAGAGAAGGGGGAGGGGCGGTAAGAATACCACTTTATTTCCTCCCCTGTATTTTCTTTCTGCCACGGAGCATGAATATAACCCTGCATGTGGTTTAAGACCTCATGATATATCTCCTCTGTGCACCTGCATGTTGAGAGCAGTGATATACAGTAGGAGACTGGGATTGGGGTTAAGTGTTAGAGCAGTGATATACAGTAGGAGACTGGGCTTGGGGTTAAGTGTGAGAGCAGTGATATACAGTAGGAGACTGGGCTTGGGGTTAAGTGTGAGAGAGTTGATATAACAGTAGGAGACTGGGCTTGGGGTTAAGTGTGAGAGCAGTGATATACAGTAGGAGACTGGGCTTGGGGTTAAGTGTGAGAGCAGTGATATACGTAGGAGACTGGGCTTGGGGTTAAGTGTGAGAGCAGTGATATACAGTAGGAGACTGGGCTTGGGGTTAAGTTGGAGAGCAGTGATATACAGTAGGAGACTGGGCTTGGGGTTAAGTGTGAGAGCAGTGATATACAGTAGGAGACTGGGCTTGGGGTTAAGTGTGAGAGCAGTGATATACAGTAGGAGACTGGGCTTTGGGGTTAAGTGTGAGAGCAGTGTATACAGTAGGAGACTGGGCTTGGGGTTAAGTGTGAAGAGCAGTGATATACAGTAGGAGACTGGGCTTGGGGTTAAGTGTGAGAGCAGTGATATACAGTAGGAGACTGGGCTTGGGGTTAAGTGTGAGAGCAGTGATATACAGTAGGAGACTGGGCTTGTGCGTCTTCTTGACACTCAGCAACAACAAACAACAGAGAATCGGCTGAATCCAACTGTCCTACAAAACTATTTTTCTCATGTCTTCTCTGGCATGCCCAGAGTCTCAATGTGGGTCGCTAGAGGCACACTTGAATAACTTCCGTCAAAATGACTTGAAGGGAAAGTCAGATATGGAATGTATACTGAACTAAAATATAAACACAACATGTAAAGTGTTGGTCCCATGAAATAAAAGATCTCAGAAATGTTCCATATGCACAAAAAGGTGATTTCTCTCAAATTTGGTGAATAAATTTGTTTACATCCCTGTTAGTGAGCATTTCTCCTTTGCCAAGATAATCCATCCACCTGACACGTGTGGCATATCAAGAAGCTGATTAAAACAGCATGAACATTACACAGGTGCACCTTGTGCCAGGGAGACTAAAAGGTCACTCTAAAATATGCAGTTGTGTCAAACAACAATACCACATCAAATTTTGATGGAGCATGCAATTGGCATGCTGACTGCAGGAATGTCCACCAGAACTGTTGTCGGAGAATTTAATGTTAATTGCTCTACCATGAGCAGCCTCCAACGTAATTTTAGAGAATTTGGCAGTATGTCCAACCGGCCTCACAACCTCAGACAAAGTGTAGCCACGCCAGCCCAGGACCTCCACATCCGGCTTCTTCACCTGCGGGATCGTCTGAGACCAGCCACTTGGATAGCTATGGGCAGGCATAAGCTACAGACAACGAACACAATTGCATTTTATCGATGGCAATTTGAATGCACAGAGATACTGTGACAAGATCCCGAGGCCCATTATCGTACCATTCATAATGACAATGCACAGTCCCATGTCGCAAGGATCTGTACACAATTCCTGGAAGCTGAGAATGTCCCAGTTCTTCCATGGCCTGCATACTCACCAGACATGTCACCCATTGAGCACGTTTGAGATGCTCTGGATTGACATGTACGACAGCGTGTTCCAGTTCCCACCAATATCCAGCAACTTCGCACAGCCATTGAAGAGGAGTGGGACAACATTCCACAGGCCACAATCAACTGCCTGATCAACTCTATGCAAAAGAGATGTGTGGCGCTGCATTAGGCAAATGGTGGTCACACCAAATACTGACTGTTTTTTTGGTCCATGCCCCTACCTTTTTTAAAGGTATCTGTAACCAACAGATGCATATCTGTATTCCCAGTCATGTAAAATCTATAGATTAGGGCCTAATGAATTTATTTAAATTGACTGATTTCCATATATGAACTGTAACGCAGTCAAATCTTTCAATTGCTGCATGTTGCGTTTATATATTTGTTCAGTGTAATTTCTATGGAAATATGGACCATTATCTTTAAAGAAAACAAGTCGTAATGTTTCATGGTTGGTCTGAGACCAGACAGACAGAGAGCTATCCGCTGTCTTGCCCATACAGATGGCAACACTATTAATATGGCAACAGACAGAATACACGCAAAGAACATCCAAAGAACAAATTATTCACTGTCATAAGATCACACATTCACACACACAGTCAGAGGAGACAGAGATTCGCTGGCATGTAGAATGGATCCATCAAAGAGTACATTAACCCTGATGTTTGGTCATATATTTTTCAAGGTGCTGGAAGGGAGACAATCTTTCTGTTTTTGCCTATCCCCCTCACACACACACGTCACTATTTGAGGTGGATCTCATGTAAGGATGGGCTCTGAGCCTTGGTAAATATACACTGTATGCACACTCTCAAGACGGTGTGAATACCTGTAAAGGAGGCCAGCATAGCCAAGGGGCTACTCTCTCATTCCTCCAACCTGTCCACATTTAAGGTCTAACCCATACCATTCTCCCAAACCTGTCTCCACCACTGACCTAAAAATCACAGTGATGCTACAACCACACCTCCAGCTCATCAGTCCCAGTGGCTTACTCCTAATGTCACTCTGTCTGGACCCCAGAGTGGGAGGTCTCAGTGACTCCTCTGGCTACTTATGGCTAGGAGAGACTACAGTATACTGCATGCGTACAGAGAGAGATGGTAAACAGAGGTAAGAAATGAGATAACTTACAGACTCTGAAGCCCGGTCCCACCGCAGCCCGGTCCCCCTGTTCACTGATGTAGAGAGCGGTCACATTGCCCTGCTCGCAAAAGTTGGTGCAGCGTCCCTGGGTGCAGCGCACCTTGCAGACGGTCGGGGTGAAGAGCACCTTGATGCGCTCAGCTCCTCTCCTTCCTGCTGCTGTTCCTCCTCGGTGGCCGGCGGTCTGGTTTCTGGCTGGAAGGGGGAAGAAGACGAAGCAGAGGTAGAGCAGCGGTAGGAGCCTGAAACTGGGTCTGAGCTGGAGCATGGTGCCTTCCGATTACTGCCGATGCATCCCACGGAGAAGAGACACCACAGAGATCCAGGAGAAGAGCTGCCAAGTACGGCAGGAAGAGATGTGAGAGAAGGCCAGTGAACTCCACGCTTACTCGTACGCTTTGTTCAATCACACTCTCTCTTGCAACTGGCGCAGGACGAGGAGGGAAAGGAAGAAAAAAAAAGAACAGACCCAACGCTTCCTTTCCTTTTTTCCTAAACACACCAACCCAAGAAATGAGGAACTGACGAGAGAAGCACCCGCACAAGTGTGTTTTTTTAAAGCTTTCTTAGTGCCTGTCCACTTAATTGGAATCAGTATAGCGAGAATGCTCTGGTCGAGCCTCCAAACACAATGTTTATAAGGGATCCAATCCATCACCCTGTACTGTTAACTCTTCACTGCAGCCCCTGACCATGTCTCTGTGCCATACCGTTATGCTGTAACCGTAATCTGTTTTGTTTCCCTCCTTTTCCTTATACTCCCCACTCCCCCCTCTAGTTTCATAACATGGACCGTCCTGTCATCTGAGGAAGAGACCACAAGGAGGGCTTGGGGGGGTGAGGCAAGGTTTGAGTTTCAGGTCCTCGCTGGCATTGTAAACTGTGGTGGTGAAGTCATCTCTCTCTTTCTGCTCATAAGGCAGGGGGGAAGAGGAGGGAAATTATTTTCCTTTTGCTACACATTTTCAGAGATGTCATTTCACAAGCCCCACAGGCTCTTCTGTGACATACACAATGTGCATTAAACCTGTTGCCCTGCCGAGCCAGCTCACGCCTGAGCAACAGTGGAAAGAAACGTGCACGTGCCATCCACGTGCTCCACGTTGCACTGGCTCACATCACTCTTACCGCTGTAAGCACTTGGACCTGTAGGCCATCAAGGGTGAAATCACATCACTTTCACTACCTGAGAAAACTATAGGAGACAAATGTTAAATCATCCTTTTATGGTCATTCATGAATATAAACCCCGGAAACATCCCAACCCCATTTGAAAAAAGGAGGTTGATGGAAACACCTCATTATTTAGCTAGGAAAGGAATGGTAAAGAATGGAAAATATAAAACCAATTGACAAAGAAATTCATTGTAATGTCAAAAAGTTATTAGCTAAAACTGTATGGTCGTTAGATTTACAAACATGACGTGTTCTTTATATTCACTTATAATTAACCCCTAAACAAAGCTAAGCAGAAATTCCTTGTTGAGTTTGGAAGACAAACAGCTGCGTTGGACTGGGCTCAAACACAGGTGCCCCATTACAGACCATATCTCCAGTTTCACCAGTATTACTACATCAGTATAAAACCTGTAAGACATGTGAGGACAGCGAGCGAGGCATGCGCCAGTCAACTTCACAAAAGGCCCTAGACCACATCAAAGGCTTGGTAAGGTTAAGTACTGAAAGGGTTATGTTTGACTTGAAGCTTATATGGGTCATCAACAAATCTGGGAGAATGACGTAATATAGCTCATGGGAATGGACCAAACTAGAACCCAGAGAGAACTGGTAGCCTAGTGGTTAGAGCGTTGGGCCAGTAACTGAAAGGTTGCTGATTTGAATCCTGGAGGTTCTGTCGACGTGCCCTTGAGCAAGGCACTTAACCCTAATTGCTCCTGTAAGTCGCTCTGGATAAGAGCGTCTGCTACGAACAAAAAAATATGAAAGAAACTACAGGTACAAAGGTACTGTGGTCAATGGTCATCCCTTATATGAAGTGTCTGAACCACCTGTGGAGGCATTGGACCACTGGTCTGATCCGCACCTGTAGCGCAACATGGTGCGTCATTCTGGGCCAGGACTTGGAGGCTGGGATACACTGCCAGAAAGAGAGAGGGGAGGGCCTTGGTGTAGGCTAGGACAAACAGTAAATTACCATGGTACCGCTGGGACGAGCCGTCTGGGTCTGGACTGTGTGTTCCTGTCTTGCTGGGGGAGGAGGAGGAGGTATTGGTGTCTGCTCAGGACAGGTGTTCACAATGTTTTCTAGTACGGGTCAATGAGGTCACAGCAGGTTGTTTTGCCTCCTTTTTGAGTGTTTTATTAGGGATATTAGCAGGTGGAAAAACTGTAGTCCAATTAGTATTCACTTATAACCTTTCAAATACTGCCATAAAAATGCTCCAAGGTTGGTAATTATTAGCTATACAGTACCAGTCAAAAGTTTGGAAACACCTACTCATTCAAGGGTTTTTCTTTATTTTTTACTATTTTCTACATTGTAGAATAATAGTGAAGACATCAAAATGACAAAATAACACATATGGAATCAAGTAGTAAACAAAAAAAAGTGTTAAACAATTCAAAGTATATTTTAGATTTTAGATTCCTCAAAGTAGCCAAATTTTGCCTTGATGACAGGTTTGCACACTCTTGGAATTCTCTCAACCAGCTTCACCTGAAATGCTTTCCCAACAGTCTTAAAGGAGTTTCCACATATGCTGAGCACTAGTTGGCTGCATTTCCTTCACTCTGCGGTCCAACTCATCCCAAACCATCTCAATTGGGTTGAGGTAGGGTGATTGTGGAGGCCAGGTCATCTGATGCAGCACTCCATCACTCTCCTTCTTGATCAAATAGCCCTTACAAAGCCTCTTGGTGTGTTTTGGGTCATTGTCCTGTTGAAAAACAAATGATAGTCCCACTAAGCTCAAACCAGATGGGATGGCGTATCGCAGCAGAATGCTATGGTAGCCATGTTAGTTATAAAAAACACTGACAGTGTTACCAGCAAAGCACCCCCACACCATCACACCTCCTCCTCCATGATTCACGATGGGAACCACACATGGGGAGATCATCCGTTCACCTACTCTGCGTCTCACAAAGACATGGCGGTTGGAACCAAAAATCTCATATTTGTACTCATCAGACCAAAGGACAGATTTCCACCGGTCTAGTGTTAATTGCTCGTGTTTCCTGGCCCAAGCAAGTCTCTTCTTCTTATTGGTGTCCTTTAGTAGTGTTTTTCTTGCAGCAATTCGACCACGAAAGTCTGATTCACGCAGTCTCCTCTGAACAGTTGATGTTGAGATGTGTCTGTTACTTGAACTCTGAAGCATTTATTTGGGCTGCAATTTCTGAGGCTGGTAACTCTAATGAACTTATCCTCTGGAGCAGAGTTAACTGTGGGTCTTCCTTTCCTGTGGCGGTCCTCATGAGAGCCAGTTTCATCATAGCGATTGATGGTTTTTGCGACTGCACTTGAAGAAACTTTCAAAGTTCTTAAAATGTTCTGCATTGACTGACCTTCATGTCTTAAAAGTAATAACGGACTGTTGTTTCTCTTTGCTTATTTGAGCTGTTCTTTCATAATATGGACTCTGTCTTTTACCAAATAGGCTACTTCTGTATACCAACCCTACCTTGTCACAACACAACTGATTGGCTCAAATGCATTAAGGTTAAGAAATTACCAAATGATCTTTTAACAAGACACACCTGTTAATTGAAATGCATTCCAGGTGACTATCTTATGAAGTTGATTTGAGAGATGCCAAGGTGTGCAAAGCTGTCATCAAGGCAAAGGGTGGCTACTTTGAAGAATCTCAAATCTCAATATATTTTGATTCGTTTAACACTTTTTTTGGTACTACTCTGATTCCATATGTGTTATTTCATAGTTTTGATGTCTTCATATTATTCTGAAATGTATAAAATAGTAAAATAAAGAAAACCTTGAATGAATAGGTGTGTCCAAACTTTTGTCTGGAACTGTAGTAAAAAGCTGTTAAATAGCCAGTAAATTGTACGAATCCGAACGCAACATTTCACCGTGCAGGACGTTTAGTGCAGCCTGAGTCTCTGTCTCAGTGCACTCAATCCCTCTGCCAGTTGTCAAGACCAGTCCTGTCCTACTCACACAACACACAACGCATCCACATTTTCTACAGATAGGAGTATTATTCCAATTCAAAACAGGAAGCTCTGCTCCATGTACAACAGATTTGCCTCCACGCATGAAGCAACAGCTACCAAAATACTATCAATCAGTCTAGTGCATAATGTCAGAGTCAAGGCCGCGGCACATCCGGCCCGCGAGAAGGTTTTTTACGGCCCCTGGGATGATCTTGATTTATTATTAAGAACCGGCCCGCAGCCGCAGCAAGCCGGCAGCCCGCAGATCTTTTACACGCACCAATACTACATTTCCACAATGCAACGGTGACGCACCGAGCAGTAGGCTGCTTCATTTAATATTTATTGGCACAGCAGTCGTCAGCATCAACAGTAAAATTAACTTTCAGATACCATCAAAAATGGAAAACGGAAGGTGGACACTGAGAACCGGGGGTTTTAAACAAGGTGGGAGTCGGAGTATATGTTCACGAGAGGTAGCTGGAAAACCTGTGTTTTATATAAAGAAATTTGTCTTTTTGTGTCTGTTGAAAATTAAAGATTACTGACAGAGCCATAAGAAAATATTGCTTTATTTATCTGATCATATTGGAATATATTTGTTAGGTTCAGTAGGTTCAATTAGGTTCACTAGACTATATGCGTCTTTAAAATTTTTTCAATGAACATTCGAACAGTCCGGCCCTCGGCTTGTAGCTAAATTTTTTATTTGGCCTCCGTCCATTTGACTTTGACACCCCTGGTCTAGTGGCTCTGTAAAGTATCAAGAATGGAACTGAAGTGTTATACTCTGTGTGTGTGTGTGTGTGTGTGTGTGTGTGTGTGTGTGTGTGTGTGTGTGTGTGTGGTGTGTGTGTGTGTGTGTGTGTGTGTGTGTGTGGTGGTTTATCTTTATGGAGGTTTGATTTGATTTGGATTTATTTTAGTCCTCATTTGGACTAACCTTCCAAGAGTCCTTAAACATTAAAATACAATCACATTTTCACACACACTGTTACAGACAAATAATACACTGACATATTGAACATGGAAAATACTCTAACAGTCTAAAAAGATAGATTGATTCTTCATCTACCATAGTCCAGCACAACTTTCCTATGTATTATATTTAAATGCTTTTAAAGTATTGTTTGAATTTATATATTGAAAGGTTTCTGGTTTGCTCAGATAAATTATTAAATTTCTTTATTTTTAGGTTGAGTGTGTATACGTCTGTGTGAGAGATGGTGGCCTTTGGCAATGGCCTTTAAAGTTGGTCCTGGAGGGCCTTTATGTTTGCAGGGTTTTTCTCCAGACTTGTTTTAATCAGGTTCAAGGCGAAACAGCAGATCAACATTATGAAGAGATTGAACGATTGGAAATAACTGTCCACATTACATAGCAGACTTTGGCCCTTAAATGGGGTGTGCTAATTCTTTGTCTGTTTTAAAATTAAGTTTCTTTAGTGAGATTACCAAGTGTGATTGACAGGTGCGAAAACTGAAATGACAGGGAGGACAAAACGGGTCATTGCAAATAAGAATTTGTTCTTAACTGACTTGCCTAGTTAAATAAAGGTAAAAATACAATTTAAAAGAAGATCACTTCATTGGTCAATGGCCGGGTCAAATCTTAGCCTATAGGGGATTGCAAAGGGAGGGGGAATGAATTATTTCTCTTGTGCTTACAATGGCTTTATTCATACACAATGCTCCTGCTTGCCACTCAAGAGACGAGGGGGGGAAAGTACTAACGCTATTAAACCGATGGAGGAATTTAGAGAAGGACCTCTTACACAAACATTTGCAGGAAAAAAACCTCAAAGTGCCTGGGTACTTAAAGAGGTCAGGGGACACAACAAAACAGGACCCTCAGCTCTTGTGGAATGACAGATTACTCCAAATGTTCAAGGCATTGTCTCACTTCTGGAAAATAGGAAAAAATGTCAAACCTGACCCTTACTCCTCTGACTTGGAAACTTGGATTAAAGCTTTATAGCAGACATTTAAATTGGGTTTTGAGGGGAAAATCAAGCATTATAGAGTCATACTCTCTCTTTCCATGCGAGACAACATGCTCTGTTCGAGTGACGGTCACCTATTGGATATTAAAAGAGTAGGGCACAGTAGTGGTATATAGACACAACTGTACAATACTTAGAATGGGCCTTACACTGTTAAAAGCAAACCAGGTTGCTGAGAGAAATATAGTGCTCTTGCTTGTGGTGTTGGGTAAGTGCAACTAATGTGCTATTTTGCTATGAGATCATGTCTTGAATAGCACTGAGTGACCATTACACTACCCTACAAATCAGTAGTGTAAAGTTGTCAGAGCTTAGTGTCGCATCTAAAAATGAATATCACACCAGACAACTTGAAGTACATTCAGTACATAAACTAAAGCATGGTTCTACATATTATGGCAGGCAAACTAATGCCAGTTGCAAACAGGTAATTTTCTCCTGTTAGATTCCGGTACTATGGAGTTAAAATCTGAGCTAAAGGGACTGGAACATCTCATAGGTCACTGGTGCCACAGACGTTGTGGGAGATTGTGTCCGCCCTCGTGAATAATATGCCAGTTTCACCCTTTAGATTAGGTTGGTTCCCATCCACCACCACAGAAAGCCATTTCAACATGCCATGAGGTCATAGGGGCAGGAGATTTGGGGGATCCCATTAGTTAAACATTGTTTATCATCTGGGCCATTACTGTACCTATGCCAGTGGGCCAAGGAAAACATGGGCAGGGATTGGTCACAATGGGTTATCAGGGTCCGTACTGCTCTGAAACTCGCATCTACTCACCGATAACCTTATCCCATTCCCTAAGTGTAAACAACTAGGAAATGGGCTAAATCATTCAAATAACATCAGGGCGTTTTGTTCATGATGTGGTAAGTTTTCATGGAAAATTCCATGCTATGTTCATAGGTGTACCAACACGATATCCATTCTAAAACGCATTACTTTGTCACCACCAGACCACTGGGAGCAAAGCATTCCATATCAACACCCTGTTAATCACAACAAGCAGGAGCCTGACACAATATGATATCTGATCATTTGCTGCCTTGACCATTATCATATTACTCATCACAACAACCTACATTATCAGCACATAGTGTGGTCAAAGTAAGAGAGGCTGGGGGTCTAAGTGAAGAGCCTGTCTGTACTCACCTGCAGGTGGGCTCACGTGGATGGTGTACTGGCCCTTCTGGGTGTGGAAGCTCTTGACACTGGTGGTCCGGGTGTCCTGTAGGTCTGACGGTGAGGCTGACTGAAGCTTCTTCCGCTCTGTCTCGATGTGTTTCATCAGGATGGAGGTCATCTTGTCGCCTCGGCCCCCACGGGCCAATGCCTGCTTTAGCAGCACTGACTGAGCCTCCTGCAGACTGAACAGGAGACAAAACAGACAGTCAACAGACTGGGCCTCCTTCAGACTGGACAGGAGACAAAACAGACAGTCAACAGACTGGGCCTCCTTCAGACTGNACAGGAGACAAAACAGACAGTCAACAGACTGGGCCTCCTTCAGACTGGACAGGAGACAAAACAGACAGTCAACAGACTGGGCCTCCTTCAGACTGGACAGGAGACAGAACAGACAGTCAGCAGACTGGGCCTACTTCAGTTTATCAGCTTGATGGGGCAGACACACTGACTAGGCCGAGGACTGACATCCCGGGATTTTCGGTATTACCGGTTTAGTACACAAAGTGGTTATACATTGTAGGACAATAGTCAAGACATCACAACTATGAAATAACACAAAGGAATCATGTAAACTCAGCAAAAAAAGAAACGTCCTCTCACTGTCAACTGCATTTATTTTCAGCAAACTTAACATGTGTAAATATTTGTATGAACAACTGAGACAAACTGAACAAGTTCCACAGACATGTGACTAACAGAAATGGAAGATCTGTGAAGTTAATTTGATTTTTACAAATTATCTTTGAAAGACAAGGTCCTGAAAAAGGGATGTTTCTTTTTTGCTGAGTTTAGTAACCTAAAAAGTGATAAACCAAATCAAAATATATTTTATACATGAGATTCTTCAAAGCAGCCACCCTTTGCCTTGATGACAGCTTTGCACACTCTTGGCATTCTCTCAACCAGCTTCTCCTGGAATGCTTTTCCAACAGTCTTGAAAGAGTTCCAAAATATGCTGAGCACTTGTTGGCTGCTTTTCCCTTACTCTGCGGTACAACTCATCCCAAACCATCTCAATTGGGTTGAGGTTGGGTGATTGTGGAGGCCAGGTCATCTGAAGCAGCACTCCATCACTCTCCATCAAATAGCCCTTACACAGCCTGGAGGTGTGTTGGGTCATTGTCCTGTGATCGGCATATCGCTGCAGAACGCCGTGGTAGCCATGCTGGTTAAGTGTGTCTTGAATTCTAAATAAATCACTGACAGTGTCACCAGCAAATCACCCTCCCACCATCACACCTCCATGCTTCCGGTGGGAACTACACATGCGGAGATCATCCGTTCACCTACTCTGTGTCTCACAGAGGACTCAGCAGACCAAAGGACATATTTCCACCGGCCTAATGTCCATTGCTCGTGTTTCTTGGCCCAAGCAAGGTCTGATTCACGCAGTCTCCTCTGAACAGTTGATGTTGAGATGTGTTACTTGAACTCTGTGAAGCATTTATTTGGGCTTAAATTACAGAGACTGGTAGTAACTCTAATGAACTTATCCTCTGCAGCAGAGGTAATTCTGGGTCTTCCTTTCCTGTGGCGGTCCTCATGAGAGCCAGTTTCATCATAGCGCTTGATGGTTTTTGCGACTGCACTTGAAGAAACTTTCAAAGTTCTTGAAATGTTCCAGATTGACTCACCTTCATGTCTTAAAGTCATGGTGGACTGTCATTTCTCTTTGCTTATTTGAGCTGTTCTTGCCATAATATGGACTAGGTCTTTAACCAAATAGGGCTATCTTCTGTATACCACCCCTACCATGTCACAACACAACTGATTGGTTCAAACGCATTAAGGAAAGATAGAAATTACACAAATTAACTTTTAACAAGACACACCTGTTAATTGAAATGCATTCCATGTGACTACCTCATGAAGCTGGTTGAGAGAATGCCAAGAGTGTGCAAAGCTGTCAAGGCAAAGCTGCTACTTTGAAGAATCTCAAATATAAAATACATTTTGATTTGTTTAACACTTTTTTGGTTACTACATGATTCCATGTGTTATTTCATAGTTTTGATGTCGTCACTATTAATACACATTGTAGAAAAAAGTAAAAATAAAGAAAAACTCTGGAATAAGTAGGTTTGTCCAAACGTTCGACTGGTACTGAATATAGAAAGTAGCTACCAAATGTCATTTTTGGTGAGTTTGGTAATTTATAAGCAAATGTGAACGAGAGACATTGTGCTAATGAACAAGGTTTTGATGAATGCTTGTCTGAAGGAACAACACTGGAGCAGCATGTGTACAAACTGCGTCTGTGTGGAGTATGGAGTCGGTAGGTGTCATGGATTCCCCCAGGACTGCTGCTCATTCCGTTCACCAGCTTCGGAGGTCTACGTCACCGGCCTTCTAAGCGTCACTGAACTGGATTCATTACCACCAACCCCAGACTGTCATGTCTCATTACACACATCTGGTTCCTATTTACCCTGATTAGTATGTGTATATACAGTTGAAGTCAGAAGTTAACATACACCTAGGTTGGAGTCATTAAAACTAGTTTTTCAACCACTCCACAAATTTCTTGTTATCAAACTATAGTTTTGGCAAGTCGGTTAGGACATCTACTTTGTGCATGACACAAGTCATTTTTCCAACAAATGTTTACAGAGATTATTTCACTGTATCACAATTCCAGTGGGTCAGAAGTTTACATACACTACGTTGACTGTGCCTTTAAACAGCTTTGGAAAATTCCAGAAAATTATGTCATGGCTTTAGAAGCTTCTGGTAGGCTAATTGACATAATTTGAGTCAATTGGAGGTGTACCTGTGGATGTATTTCAAGGCCTACCTTCAAACTCAGTGCCTCTTTGCTTGACATGGGAAAATCAAAAGAAATCAGCCAAGACTTCAGATTATTATTTTTTTTTATTTTTTTTAGACATCCACAAGTCTGGTTCATCCTTGGGAGCAATTTTCAAATAGCTGAATGTACCACGTTCATCTGTACAAATAATAGTACGCAAGTATAAACACCATGGGACCACGCAGCAGTCATACCGCTCAGGAAGGAGACCTAGAGATGTATGTACTTTGGTGCGAAAAGTGCAAATCAATCCCAGAACAACAGCAAAGGACCTTGTGAAGATGCTGGAGGAAACAGGTACAAAAGTATCTATATCCACAGTAAAACAAGTCCTATACTGACATAACCTGAAAGGCCACTCATTATGGAAAAAGCCACTGCTCCAAAACCACCATAAAAAAGCCAGACTACGGTTTGCAACTGCACATGGGGACAAAGATCGTACTTTTTGGGAAAATGTTCTCTGGTCTGATGAAAAAAAAAATAGAACTGTTTGGCCATAATAACCATCGTTATGTTGAGGAAAAAGGGGGAGACTTGTAAGCCGAAGAACACCGTCCCAACCGTGAAGAACGGGGGTGGCAGCATCATGATGTGGGGGTGCTTTGCTGCAGGAGGGACAGGTGCACTTCACAAGATAGATGGCATCATGAGAAGCAAAATGATGTGGATATATTGAAGCAACATCTCAAGACATCAGTCAGGAAGTTAAAGCTTGGTCGCAAATGGGTCTTCCAAATGGACAATGACCCCAAGCATACTTCCAAAGTTGTGGTAAAATGGCTTAAGGACAACAAAGTCAAGGTATTGGAGTGGCCATCACAAAGCCCTGACCTCAATCCTATAGAACATTTGTGGGCAGAACTGAAGAAGCGTGTGCGAGCAAGAAGGCCTACAAACCTGACTCAGTTACACCAGCTCTGTCAGGAGGAGTGGGCCAAAATTCACCCAACGTATTGTGGGAAGCTTGTGGAAGGCTACCCGGAAACATTTGACCTAAGTTAAACAATTTAAAGGCAATGCTACCAAATACTAACTGAGTGTATGGAAACTTCTGACTCACTGGGAATGTAATGAAATAAATAAAAGCTGAAATAAATCATTCTCTCTACTGTTATTCTGACAGTTCACACTCTTAAAAGAAAGTGGTGATCCTAACTGACCTAAGACAGAGCATTTTTACTAGGATTAAATGTCAGGAATTGTAAAAAAACTGAGTTTAAATGTATTTGGCTAAGGTGTAACTTCCGTCTTCAACTGTATATACACACGCACACGTTTGTTTTGGGATTCGTCCCCGTCATTTTTATGATGTACGCTATTTTGGGTAGTGAAATAAAAGCCCCTATTTTTGTATTCCTGCGCCTGTCTTCTATCATTACACAACGTGACAGTAGGGCAACGACCTGCCTGCTCTGCTCAGAGAAGATGGGGGACGAGAAGGAGAGGAGAAAAAAAAAGGAAGGAAATCTAGGAAATCAAAATAGCCATGGCAGCTGTACAGATAACTCATCCAAAGAGCTTTGACTTCTCAAACACGGCAGAAAGCTAACACTATATGATGCCCCGTCTCCTTATTAATTCAGCCACTTACTTAGCTAACTAGCAAGTTAAACCAGATAGACAGCTGGCTCAACTGTTCTGGGGAACTACGGTCAGCCTCAATGTAAAATAATGTGACAGGTGAAATGAAGAACACAATCTGCTTTACCTCCTAACGTATTGCACAAGTTGACTGCAGGTATTTACTTAAAAAGTAGATACAAATATGACAATTCATTGAAAAACTTCAAAAAGAAAAAAAAGTCACAGGATGGGAAAACCATCCCGTGGCTATTTCCAAATACCCCGGTATACAATATATGGTATACGGCCCAAGACTACTCTCTACCATCTCAAGTGCTGACCCTTGAAAAACCATTTTTTTCCCGTAAAATTAATAACAGCACTGAAGCCTTGATTTAATCCTAGTACCCAAATTAGTTTGACAAACTCCAGTGAACCAATAGATTATACATGTCCCTTGTGGAAATACAAATAAAAAACTAAGTGAATCACTAACATGCTGAACAAACCACTTGCGTTGCATGTGGGAGTGTTGCAAAATCAATTTACACATACATCTTATTCAATTATTTCCTTCAAACTGCTTGCGGGCGTCTGCGTAGCCATTGCGCTAAAATGGAATTTGAATGTTTCATGTGTGTTTTGACCTGTCCCCAAATTAATATAGTTCGTTCACAGTTGGTTTTGGTATTTTAACCTGCGTGTCATGAACCTCTCTGGTGAAGATAGACAAAATCAACTGTGCACGAAAGGAGCCAGTTTGGTCAGCCATGTAAGAATCTCTCGTAGTAGAGACACTTGAACGTTGAAGTAGGAAATGTTTTGGTGATAGCATCATTTCGATATTCCCCAGCTGAACATGTAGCCCTGACCTGCACTTGACCGACCATAACTTGTGTGGGGGGAAACAGATCTTGAAACAAACATCCAACATCAAACAGCTGCAGCGGAGGTGCATAGTGGGAGTAGGGATAAAGCCAGTGTTCTTCATTACAGTGAGGAGTGTGGTGAATGAAAACCAAACAAATGGTAGGCCAGTTCATTCAAGCCTGGGAAATCATAATTGGGGTGACAGACCTCAGTCTGTTACAGGCTCCACCATACCAAGTTAATACATTCTCCTCCCATGTTTACTTAATAAGGATATCCACCAAATCCCTATGTTTTGATGCGATCACTGTTTACTTAACACACCACTCATGTCTTGTGCAATGCCGTCCCCAGGTTACAGCATTTTTTTTTTTTTTGACGGCTCGCGGTTCGGCATTATTTCAGATGCCTATATCATTCTGTGGAATTCTGAGACTAGCACAGCACTGCATGGGCCTGTTAGGAGTATTCACCTACACTACATGATGCATTTACCTTCTTATGGATACCTGTTGAGTACCATGGACCTGGTGAATCAGTGACCCAAGATATTTACTTAGTTACAGTTTAGCATTTAGCATCGTTGAGTGAAAAACAATGAGAATAGTTGGAGTAGGACCCCTTTAAGAGTGTTCCAAAAACGTGCCTAAATCAACTCAGAGTAACTTGAAACCAAGTTGGAGCAACGTGCCACCATAAGAGGTTTAAAAGCTTTGGACAGTGAATTTGTTTACTTAAAAACATTATGAAACTATTTGGACACGTCGCTAAAATTCAATCTAATAACCTGATCCAAGGGTGTTGTTGCTGGGCAGAATCATTAAGAGACAAGGGAATAGAGATAAGGAGAAGTCAAACTATGCAGAGGCACTGGGGTCATACTCTAAGAAGAAATAGGGCTTATGTCTAACTGTCTCGGGACCAGACTAAACCTAGACGAGTGTGTGCGTGTCCGTGTGTGATGACAGGGAGCCGGCCTGGTGGTCTGAGGCATTTAACTTGACTTAGACTGAACAGCAAACAGAGCAGAGATAGATGGTCAATGGACAGTGGTTGTACCTATTCCATCAATCTGACCTACAGCAGCACAGTCTAGCAGAGTACATGTGATCCTATAGAATGGCCATAGTAATGCATACATACTGTACATTATTAGACTACTTTGGTTCACAGTAAACACAAACGTGCTCCCATTCCATGGTTTGAGTCAAAGCAGTGTACTAATTCCTCCACATGGTCTGCGTCCCAAAATGGCTCCCTATGTAGTGCACTACTTTTGACCAGGGGCCATAGGGCTGTGGTCAAAGGTAGTGCGCTACACAGGGAATAGGGTGCCATTTGGGACACAACCATAGAGAAGTGATTCGTTTAAATCCAACATACTGTGGTGTTGAAGCCTGCAGAGATCAAACTGTTTACATGGATGAGGAAGCAGGGTTAGTGAAATGTGAACTCAGGAATGAGACGAGGAGCAGAGCCAAAGACGAGAGAAAACTCTCTGTCCTTTCCAAGACTCATTAAATCACTCCTGGACTTAACTTCTCCACTGTGTGTTTTTTTCCTCTCTAGAAGACATGGTTTTATTGTACACAGACACAATGTTCAAATCAAACAACGCTCCCTTAAATCTTTTGAAAGATTGCTTTGTTTGTAGTGATGCATGTGACATAGGGCGGTGATGCTCTAGCTTTGGTTTACCACAACAATAGAAGACACAAAATCAAGTAGTAGTCACAAAGACATTTATTATGTTGTAAATGTCAACAGACTTCATATAAAAATGTTGTTTAAAAAAATTTATATGTTGAGGCCACTGCAACAACATACAATTTCACTATCAACAGAAACGATTACGGTGATTCGGTCCAAATTCCCACAGAGCTGGACGCCTCAGGCCTCCAGTGGATATCTCTTTTGCAGACAGTGTTTTTGCTGCTTTTGTGAATGAGTAGCAGTGGCTGCTGGGGGTTGTAAAGGGAAACTCTGTTTTCTTCATTAGTCCTCATTGGAGACGTAGCCTGTACGCAGCTAGGGGAAATGTTCCTCAACTATAGGAAACAGCTAGACTGTAAGTGACTGGCTTCAGTACAGTAAGTGCTAATGCTATAAAGTTCCCCCTAGCACTACATGTCTTGCAGGATATGCTGAATCACTACACGAGGCAGTATGGTGTATACATTAAATAACTAATATTGCAGTATGGTATACATTAAATAACATGGACATTTTTGTATTTTTAACCAATTTCAACAACGCTACAAGACGACTTGAAGAGAATAACATTAACTATTGCAGACTTTCTTAGACTACCCAAAGGGGGCATATTTTTATGAGCATGGTCCCAGGAAAACAGAATGTCTTATTTGGGTCCCAGGCTGAAAAAGGTGAAGAACCCTTGAACTATTATATGAATGATGAACATTAAAGTTTCCAACAGCAGTCATCCGCCAACAACTTTCACATTTTGGCAAAAGACTTACGGAGACTAAAAGCTTTCTTTTTCATTTCAGAGCATAAATATGTATTATTTTCACAGGCAATCCTCTTGCATGACTTCAAGGGCTGTTTGGTCCCTTTACATGACTCACTCTGACCATTGTCTGCATAATTAACGGTTTTGAAAATAAAATCCTTGGACCCCTTGTAAAAACCACATCTCTTTACTATGAACAAGAACGCACGCACATACACACACTGGCTCCATTTGCAGTACAGTATTAGATCCACTATTATTTACAGTAGAGTTTATTTGGAGAACAGTTCCACCTGCTGACTATCCTAGGTAACTTCACTCCACAGTCAATTTTAATAGAAGCTTTCTTTCACATTCCACAAACTTAAGGGTTACCTCTATCAGTTGAGGCCGCAAAATATTGTCACCACTGGATGAAGTTTTTAAAATGAGTTTACTAAAGGTTCAGTTAGCTGTCAAATTAAATATTGATGTTAAATAAAATATGATCTGGTCTAGAGCACAAAACAATAAGTCTTCATCTTTTTGCCAACTTCTATTTTATACTGTACTCTATCTTTACCCCTAGGCTGGCACTGAGCCAACCCTTTCTACCATTTGGCAAGGTGCCCTGACCCCAACACCTGCACTGCATCAGCTGGACCAAACTAAGCGCTACAGACACTGACTCTGCACCTGTGGCCCACATGCTGGGCTAACCCAGGCCTCTGACTGGAGACTGGCACATCAAAGCCAGCAAACTGAGAGGAGGAAGAGGAAATGGAGGAGTAGAGAAGGGACTAAATGGCACAAGCTGGTGATGCAGTAAATCAAGGCAGTGCACAGTAAACAGAAGTCAAAAACTCACGTAAGAGGTTTCCAGCGCACAGTGCTGACTGGTGTCCCCTCTGTCCTCCATGCAGCTGTGGTCTCAGTGGGCACTGGGGTGGTGGTGGGGATGACGGTGGTTGGTGAGAGGGTGGTGGTTGGTGAAAGGGTGGTGGTGGTGCTGACCATGGGGCTGGTGGGGCGCAGGAAGGCCCAGGGTAGGCCTACGAGGCCGTAGGTCATGCTTGCAAACTCACAGCGGGCCCCGTAGAAGCCCGTTCGGCATTCACAGATGTTGGGCTGCCTGCACACGGCTCTGTTGTGGCAACGTGGAAGGCATCTTGCTTCAAGTAGGGGGAGAGAGAGGAGGAGAAGGTTCATAAAACCAAAACAGTGGACTGTGGTTGAGAGGGCTAAGATGCTAGAGCAGAAACTCAACCGTAAGAGGATAACTGCTTCGACCACTTTGTGCGGCACATTTTACTATCTCAATAAAAACTCAGTAGGACAAACAGCTTAATGTGCATTGCAACTTAACAAGAAAAACAGCCAATGGTGGAACGGTCAAGATTTCACTCCCCTGAAATGAACTAAGGAATGAAAAGAGGACAGGAGGGAGAGAGCCATGGTCCTGGATACAGGGAGGGGGTATTCATGCATACACGATGCAGGCCCCCACCCCCGGTCCCAGGCTCTTGGTTTCTCCCATCATCCCTGGCTGGGCGTCATTGTGCCCGGGTCGAACCCCCTGGAGGGCTCCAGTAATGGCCCATTGGCCACAGACAACAACAGCATATCTCAAACCCAGCAGCTTACCACAAATCTCCTGGCTGCCTCCATGAATATCAACAGCGATGGGCACCGCTTACTGACATTGTTTCAGGGGTTGTGCACGGAAACCCTTTTTATCCATGGCTATTTCGCACGAAGGCTAGCGCAATGTGACCAAACAGAAGTGAGACTCAAAGTGCACAGTGGACTGAATCTAACGAAAGGCTCTATTCAATCAGATTGGCTTTATCCGACATCCGCATAGCGGCTGTTTTGGTGGTGCTGGACGTGGAACTGCGTAAGGGCTGCCAAATGCACGAGCGGCATTATACATAATGCGGACATTGTCATTGGCTGCACTGAGTCGCAGCACAATTTTTTTTCAATTGCTAACAAGCATCGGTCAATACTGAAGCCACTTTTTCAAAACTCTTCACACTGTCTGCATTACCAACATGCATCTTGGCCAAACAGTTCATCTCACCTCCAAAACTCACTCAGACCACCAAAACACCTCATACATGTCTCAAATTAAGCTCATTCGACCATAACACTGGCGACAATTCTCACTCAGAAAGTGTACATTGTCACTCATAACACACTGACCTAAAAAACACTAACAGGGAGCATTACACAAATGATGAACTTTTCTCTTTGAATGATTTTTCACATAAATCAGTATTTCAATATAGAATAAGAATAACACCTTTTCACTTTATTGACTGTACTAAAATATATGTAACAAGAATTAATTAAAAAATGCAGCAATTTGCTGCAATATATCTTTGCATGTAGTAAGTAAATTACTTTTTTTTAAATAAAAAGTTGAAACAAAAAACAAATTCCTGAAATTCCAGGGCTGCAATAATAATTACAACAACAAAAACATCAACAACATGTATAGTATAATCACTAATACTGTAGAGTACTGTGAGGGTTCTAGTTCTCATCAACATGTATAGTATAATCACTCATACTGTACAGTACTGTGAGGTGTTTCTAGTTCTCATCAACATGTGTAGTATAATCACTAATACTAGAGTACTGTGAGGGTTCTAGTTCTCATCAACATGTGTGTAGTATAATCACTAATACTGTAGAGTACTGTGAGGGTTCTAGTTCTCATCAACATGTGTAGTTATAAAATCACTCATACTGTAGAGTACTGTGAGGGTTCTAGTTCTCATCAACATGTATAGTATAATCACTCATACTGTAGAGTACTGTGAGGGTTCTAGTTCTCATCAACATGTATAGTATAATCACTCATACTGTACAGTACTGTGAGGGTTCTAGTTCTCCCTCCTCCATTTGGCCACAAGTTCTCATCAACATCACATCGTATGTCTTTCTGACGATGCATCTTGGAAAGTATCTTCTGGAATGTCTAATCCAACCCTGCCACTCTTCTTTCCCCACCAACCGGTCTTCCTTGATCCATGTTTCCAAACTAAATCATTCCGAAGCCGTCCTCTTTTGTCTGTTTGGTAACGAGACTAAAAACAGGACACTTGGGTCGGCTTTCAGCTGAAATTGCAATCAGCTGTGTTTGGAATGATTAAATATTCTGCTGAAATGTTCTATATGTTTCAATCTGGTTACTGCAGAAATGCACGACATTTGCCATCATTCTGTTTTGAATGTGTTTTTAACAGTTTTGGAAACAGTGCGTTAGCATTTGRAAACGTGCTGCAAATATATAGTTTTGCAGGTGGTGGAGTATGAATGAGAACAGAGTTCATGGATTTTGGAGAAAGTGGTCATTGAATGCATTTTGTGTGAAAGCAATGAGAAATGATTCACAGTTTGGTCCACATACACTTCTGTTTTTCTGACTATGTGAAGAGTTTTGACAATGTGACTTCAGTTTTGACCAATACATGTTAGCAATTGAAAAAAAACGAAGAGAAATCCCATGCAGCACTGCTTACAAATGTGAACACTGGAATGTGAGATGTAATCTACACCTCGATTAGGATTATAGAAATCCTCATTATTTTGTTTAATGATTTTCAATTTGAGGGTGATATTTCGATATAGCCTACACTTTCTCATTCTGAACTTCTAACACGAGAGGGACAGGTGTGGTTTCATGACAAAGATCAGAAGAGCAGCTGCTCACCGATTCGACAGCTCCAACGCAGTTCCACCGCCAACACCAAAACATCGGCTTTGTGGGTGTCGGCTATTGCCGGTTAACGCTTGATCTGATTGAATCTAGGCCTAAATCTGCTTCCACTTCAGAGTTTCCTTTTCAGTGTGGCTTTTATATTTTATCAATAAACCTTAGAGGGGGAAAGGAAGTATGGGTGTATATTCGTGTGTGTGCATGCCTGCGTGTGTGCCTCTGTGCGTGCATGCATGAATGTGTGAGTGTGAGTTTCACAGTGAGTTTGTGCTTCCTGACAATGTGCAGAGCCGTGCTATGCAGGAATGCTGAGCCAGGTTGTTTTGACATGACACTGCCCCTTTAAATCATCTGGGTCAAGGGGTTGGATCAAGTAAAGGTGTCCAATCCCT
The DNA here is from genome assembly GCF_002910315.2 of Salvelinus sp. IW2-2015. Classification (NCBI taxonomy): domain Eukaryota; kingdom Metazoa; phylum Chordata; class Actinopteri; order Salmoniformes; family Salmonidae; genus Salvelinus; species Salvelinus sp. IW2-2015. The sequence continues at coordinate 8,877,507 of NC_036862.1, read as the reverse complement.
GTAAACAAGGTTTATGGAGGTGTGGATTATAATGATTACACCACAGAGATGTGTTGGGAGACAGATATGAATAGGAGCTCTTCCTTTCTTCAAAGGTCCTGACCTCTTATCTGTGTACAGCATGGTGTGTAGACAAAGTAGATCCCGCATTCATAAAGTGCCTCAGAGTTACATTGCTGATCTAGAATCAGGTATGCCTTTCAGATCATAATTAATATGATTATATGGGCGGGGGGGGGTCTGATCCTAGATTATCACTTCTACTCTGAGACGCTTTAAGAATATGGGCCCAGGCCTGTCAAGGGTTTAGCAAAAGGCCTGCTGGTCCAGGGTCAAGTCTAAGTTAGGCCATCATCACAGACCACTATGGCTGTGTTTGCACAGTCAGCCCAATTCTGATCTTTTTCCCACTAATTGATCTTTTCACATCATATCTTTTTCAGAGCTTATCTGATCGGTCAAAAGACCAATTAGTGAAAAAAGGTCAGAATTGGGATGCCTGTGTAAACGCAGCCTAAGACAGACTCTTCAAGACCAGAGGTGCTCAACACTATCAACACATGACATATTCACTTTCATAACATATCGATACCGGACGCTTTTTGCTACACACTGCAAGTCTGAAGGTGTCCTATCGTAATTTAATCAATCTGTTGTTGCAGAGAATTTTCCTGCGCAGCAGGAAATGCAAATTGTAGTGTGGTCGAGGTTTAAAAAGGTCAAATTAAGATAGTGTTACGGCTGTCGTCTTCCTCCTCTTCCTCGGACGAGGAGAGGAGAGAAGGATCGGTGGACCAAACAATACGCAGCGAGGTAATTAGACATAAATGATATTTATTGAAACACGAAGACGAAATACGAAAACACTTGGAAATTACAAAATAACAAACACGACGTAGACAGACCTGAACATGGAACTTACATAACTACACGCAGAACTCACGAACAGAACAGACTACATCAAACGAACAACAGCCAAGACAGTCCCGTGTGGTGCACATACATAGACACGAAAGACACAGGAGACAATCACCCACAAACAAACAGTGAGAACAACCTACCTTAATATGACTCTCAATTAGAGGAAAACGCAAAACACCTGCCTCTAATTAAGAGCCATACCAGGCAACCCAAAACCAACATAGAAACAGCAAACATAGACTGCCCACCCAAAACTCACGCCCTGACCATCACACACATACAAAACAACAGAAAACAGGTCAGGAACGTGACAGAACCCCCCTCAAGGTGCGAACGCCGGGCGCACCAGCACAAAGTCCAGGGGAGGTCTGGGTGGGCATCTGACCACGGTGGTGGCTCAGGCTCCGGACGCTGTCCCCACACCACCATAGTCACTCCCCGCTTCTGTATCCCCCTCCCAATGACCACCCTCAACTAAACCACCTAAATGAAGGGCAGCACCGGGATAAGGGCCAGCACCGGGATAAGGGGCAGCACCGGGATAAGGGCAGCACCGGAATAAGGGGCAGCACGGGCTGAGGGACGGCAGCTCCAGGCTGAGGGACTCTGGCAGGTCCTGGCTGAGGGACTCTGGCAGGTCCTGGCTGAGGGACTCTGGCAGTCCTGGCTGAGGGACTCTGGCAGGTCCTGGCTGAGGACTCTGGCAGGTCCTGGCTGAGGGACTCTGGCAGGTCCTGGCTGAGGAATTCTGGCAGGTCCGGCTGAGGGACTCTGGCAGAGTCCTGGCTGAGGGACTCTGGCAGGTCCTGGCTGAACGGCTCTGGCAGGTCCTGGCTGGACGGCTCTGGCAGGTCCTGGCTGGACGGCTCTGGCAGGTCCTGGCTGGACGGCTCTGGCAGGTCCTGGCTGGACGGCTCTGGCAGGTCCTGGCTGGACGGCTCTGGCTGGTCCTGGCTGGACGGCTCTGGCTGATCCGGTCTGGCGGAAGGCTCTGGCTGATCCGGTCTGGCGGAAGGCTCTGGCTGATCCGGTCTGGCGGAAGGCTCTGGCTGATCCGGTCTGGCGGAAGGCTCTGGCTGCTCGGTCTGGCGAAGTCTGGCTGATCCGGTCTGGCGGAAGGCTCTGGCTGATCCGGTCTGGCGGAAGGCTCTGGCTGATCCGGTCTGGCGGAAGGCCTGGCTGATCCGTCTGGCGGAAGGCTCTGTAGGCTCTTGGCAGACGGGCGGCTTTGCAGGCTCATGGCAGACGGGCAGCTTTGCAGGCTCATGGCAGACGGGCAGTTCAGGCACCGTTGGGCAGACGGGCAGTTCAGGCGCCGCTGGGCAGACGGGCAGTTCAGGCGCCGCTGGGCAGACGGGCAGTTCAGCGCCGCTGGGCAGACGGGCTCAGACGGCGCTGGGCAGACAGATGGCTCAGACGGCGCTGGGCAGACAGGCAGTGCAGAAGGCGTTGGGCAGACGGCCGACTCTGCCCTGCTGAGGCGCACAGTAGGCCTGGTGCGTGGTATAGGCACTGGCTGCGCTGGAGAGGAGGAAAGCTCTGACAGCGCTGGACAGGTGGGAGCAGCTGGAGAGAGAACCCGGAGAGACAGCCTGGTGCGGGGGGCTGCCACCGGTGGACTGGTACTTGGAGGTGGCACCGGGTATACCGGACCGTGAAGGAGGACACGTGCTTTGAGCACCGAGCCTGCCCAACCTTACCAGGTTGAATGGTGCCCGTAGCCCTGCCAGTGCGGCGAGGTGGAATAGCCCGCACTGGGCTATGCTGGCGAACCGGGGACACCATTCGTAAGGCTGGTGCCATGTATGCCGGCCCGAGGAGACGTACTGGAGACCAGATATGTTGGGCGGCTTCATGACATCTGGCTCGATGCCCAACCTAGCCCTCCCAGTGCGGGCAAGGTGGAATAGCCCGCACTGGGCTAAGCACGCGTACTGGGGACACCGTGCGCTTTACCGCATAACACGGTGTCTGACCAGTACGACGCTCTCTCACTCCACGGTAAGCACGGGAGTTGGCTCAGGTATCCTACCCGGCTTTGCCACACTCCTCGTGTGCCCCCCCCCCAAGAAATTTTTGGTCTGACTCTCGGGCTCCCAACCGCGTCGCCGCGCTGCCTCCTCATACCAGCGCTCCTGGGCTGTGGCTGCCTCCTTCTCCTCCCGAGAGCGGCGATTCTCTCCCACCTTAGCCAGGGTCCTTCTCCGTTGAATACTTGCTCCCAAGACCATAAATCCTGCTTCGTGCGCGTCGTTTGCTGTCCATTAACCCGCTGCTTGATCTGGGTTTGTGGGGTGATTCTGTTACGGCTGTCGTCTTCCTCCTCTTCCTCGGACGAGGAGAGGAGAGAAGGATCGGTGGACCAATACGCAGCGAGGTAATTAGACATAAATGATATTTATTGAAACACGAAGACGAAATACGAAAACACTTGGAAATTACAAAATAACAAACACGACGTAGACAAGACCTGAACATGGAACTTACATAACTACACGCAGAACTCACGAACAGGAACAGACTACATCAAACGAACGAACAGCCAAGACAGTCCCGTGTGGTGCACATACACAGACACGAAAGACACAGGAGACAATCACCCACAAACAAACAGTGAGAACAACCTACCTTAATATGACTCTCAATTAGAGGAAAACGCAAAACACCTGCCTCTAATTAAGAGCCATACCAGGCAACCCAAAACCAACATAGAAACAGCAAACATAGACTGCCCACCCAAAACTCACGCCCTGACCATCACACACATACAAAACAACAGAAAACAGGTCAGGAACGTGACAGATAGTATATCTGTAAACTGTGTAGGTCTTGACCGGAATTCACATTTGCCATCCACACCCCCATCATAATCAGAAAATGATGATACAATGAAATCATACATGCTCCAGATGTCTGACTGAGTGAAATGGGAGGAAACACAGGTTGGACTGGGTTCTGCTGATGTTGGATGTGACATTACAACTTCCAGCTGGGTGGAGAGAACATTCCATTGTCCTATAGAGCCTGATTGATGCTCGCTCACTCCTTATTAAACCAACTATTGACAGCTTGCCATCTATATACAGTACAGTACTGGGAATAGATCAATCACAAGTACCATGATAGAGACTTTTGTGATCAGGGGTGTCATGTACTCCAACAATCTGAGGGGGCATAAAGTATGTGAAGATGGCTGGGGGGTGGTCCAGAGGGGGACTAGGCCTGAAACAGTTTTTTCCTGAAATCTAGAGCCATAATCATTACGTTCTATGTAAAAACAAATATGTATTTTTTCTGCATACCTAAGCATACCTCTTGAGCTGTCTGTATCCTCCTGACTGGTGTTTTTGTTTTTAAAGAAACTAGTATACTTCTCTGCTAAAATCTGGGTCTACCAACCTTGCCAGCAGGCATGCCAGCTAAGTTAGTTATAGACAAGCTAGCTACTCTAACTTGATTGATAGCCTGAAATGGCTTCTTGGTAGCTAGTTATGAGGTTGGGAACCTATCTGGGCTAGCTTAACCCAACTTCATAAAATTGTTGGTGGTTAGTAGTATTAGAGTTATTATATATATTTTGTTAACAGGACAAATCTGAGGGGGCACGTGCCCTTGTGTCCCCTATGGGCAAGACAACTCTGGTTGTCGTGGTGATATAAGGAGAGCCATCCCTACTGTATAAGGCGGCTCCTTGCAAAAAAAAGATTTATGCATGATATTCCATGATTACCGTAGTATGACGAGATCTTTATATAATATTTCCCCAACAATGTGGAACAACATTACACGTTATGAAAGGGCTGGCAATCCTGCTATGCTTGGAGAAAGGTCAGTGGACATGAGAAACTTACGTTTAGTGCATTTCTGAGTCTTGGGTGAAACGGTCCATCCGTGGCAGCACCTGTTTCCACATACGTTAGTCCTGCAGAGAGCAAGGGAGACAGACAGACAGACAGACAGACATCATATTAAAGATATCAGAGTTTATAGGATCAGATCACTGCAGCAGTCAGGTGCGGATTGTGACCAGATATCGGCCCTGGCATTTCTAACACACCGGACCATTTTTTCCCTCGAGGCCGGCACAACAGCCCATTTGTTCCTCGAGGCCAACATTATTAGCCAGATAACCATCATTTTGTGCAAAAAAATCCAAGTTAGACAGGCCCACAAAGCTAAAAATAGACCAGCCCTTCTGGCATTTGCACGAAATCCCAATGGCAAGTCCGCCCCTGGCAGCAGTTATCACAGTACATAGTTTAGGCTGTCATAAGTGAAGGTTAAGCTTAAAGACAGGAACCCCACACACAAAAATCACAGACACGACTGCTTTATAACACAATTCAAGGTCATGAATACAAAATAAATCACTAAATTTGATCACAAAAGGATCTAAACACGGTCCTATTTTCACAACTTCCTGGATATTCATAAAAAACTACTTGGGGCCCCCAGAAATGTACTGTTGCTTCAGTGTGAAACAGTTAATACCTCCTTGTCTTTACACTTGCCTTTGGACGTAATAGATTCAGTTTGTTTAAAAGGGGAGCTATGAATATGAATGAGGGGCCATGGTGTGGTTGCCCGGGGTGAGAAGGGCCTCTGTCCATCCTGTGCACAATGCATGACAGATATTGTGTTCCCACACTGGTCTGGCCGTATCTGTCTGTCTCTGGGCCAGCCGCTTGCCCCCTCTGCTCCACAGATTGGGTAAACAAAACCGGATTAAGGGTCCTCTGCAGAGTCTCGTTTCTGGGGCACCCGCCTGTTTATCCAGGGGGCTTCTGGGGGAAGAGGCAATTAGCACGCCAACACAAGTCACGGTGACGACGCCCTCTTCAAAGTGACAGCTCAGCGTGACCCGCGCCACCGAGCTCCCCTTATGTGGGATTTGCTAATTAGTTACAGTTTTCTGGCTTTATTGTGTGTTTGCAAATAGTGGGCCAGGAGCCTCTTCCAAAAGGGTCTGACTGGGGGTCTGCAAAGTAGCAGAGGCAGGGCCCCTATTCAAACCCAGCGGTGAGCCTGTCTGGAGACTGAATGACCTTTGACCCCAGGCCAAGGTGGAGGCTAATTCAGCAGATGTCACTGCCAAAACAGACTGTCAGACCATTGATCCGCCGGAATTACAACTATATCGACGCTAAATTGCGGATCTTTCCGTTTGGACACAATCATGAAGACATTTTGTAAAGGATTTTTTAATTGTCCAGCAACATCCAATCGATCTCAACAAAAGATGTGCAAACTTCCTAACCAAACCCGAACCTAAACAGGACTGTGACAGGCATAGCATTGTTCTCTCTGACTGACAGTTCCCTTCAGTGCAGGTCTTGAGAACTGAACACCACCCGAGCTCCTCCAACTATGAAGACGGGTTTTAGATACCAGCTAGTGGATGTGTCAACATTTGCACATGGCCTCATTCAACAGAGAGGGCATGGGTCACATGACGGAGGTCCTATATGAGTAGGCACAGGGGAAGGGGTCAGCTGGCGATGGGATGAGTGCCGTTCATTCGGTGCGGTCAGCGCCTCCTCCTCCCTCCCGATCTGACAGCTGAATGCAGAAACCACTGAGACAAGGTGGAGGGGTTGCTTTCACCCCAAATAGGGAGTTGTCAGCAGCGGTGGTTGTGGAATGGAAAATTACTGGATGTTTTTTGTCTCTAGTCGAGTCTTAACGCGGTGCTGACACTGCTCTAATACAGTAGAATAATCCCCAGTCCCTGTGTTTACAGAACTAAGTGGGACCTGTCGTCTGGGTGGAGGAGCCACCCCATTAAGAGCCTGCATACTCACACTGCTCCCATCCACTGCCATAGGCTATCCATCTTTCTATCTTCAACCTTTTCTTCTGGTGACTGAGCACCGATTCTGAAGTGCCTGACTCTTAGACTTGGGCTTTCTATCCTCTCATCTTTGAGGACTTATTCTAAAAGGCTCAGACTGAATGCTGATTCTTTAGTTCTAGGGTCTCTCTGATCTAGAACAGGACCCATGTTCTGGAACACGAGAGACTCCAAGAGGAGCTTCTGCATTGCGGCATGTGTTGCGTTAGGGCCTATAGCCTGCCGTACAGTACAAGCACCTCATAATACCGCAATGTTTCAGAGGAGCTCTGTGGCTGTGAATAAAAAAGGCTCACACAAAGAGAGCCTTAGTTACAGTCACACACTATGGGCTCACTGCAGCTCCGCCAAGTCAATTCATGCTCTTGTTCTAGCAGAGTTCAGGGATTTGTCCCACTTCCCTCCACTTCACCCCCGTGAGAAGATCAATAATATATTTTACCCTCTTAAATGACGTGGGGTGCTAAAGATCCTCATCAAAGAGGCTTTGAAGCGATGCCAGTTTCTGGGGAAGGTCTGTCGCTCCGTTCAATCCCCTAAGCCTGGGTTGAACTGCTGAACCGCCACTCTGTGGCCAGCTAGCGTGACTAACCTGAACGCAAACTCCCCTCGTCCACCCTCCAGTGACTGTGAAAGTTCTCCCATTTACCCCCTCGGGCAAAGCCTGCACCCTCACCCCAGAGCCCCCTGAGCGGAACAACGAGTGTTTATTTTGGACATTCATTCAGGCTCCTTCTGTGCATTGGGGCTAAATAGAGCAGAGTGGGACTGTCATGGCACCCAAAGAGAAATGGCCTGTTGGTGATACTAGTACACACAACTAATTTACCTCAATTAGTGAAATGTTTTTTCACTGAATGAAAACATGAGTTGAGGCATCCAAATAACCCAAATAAGGCAGTCTGGAAAAGGGGAAGTAATGATTAATCCTATTAATTGCTTAGAGAGCTTGTATACTGTGTTACGCTCATGGTATTACCAGAAGTACTGTAATGTACTAATGCAATGGGATAATCAAAATTCCTACCCTAGCTTTAAGGATCAACATTTCCTCTGCAGGTCAGGGGAATACTTCACCGGATGATGTGTTGAGTCTCTAATCTGGCCATAGTTCAGAAAGTGGCAAACTCCATGAACTTTGCTGTGCATGAAGTGCCATTTCCCAGTCCGGTGTGATTTGACTTTGGGTCCATTTATCACTTGTTGTCATGCACTTTAATCAAAGGTGCAGTCAAGTCACATATATTTTACATCGACAAATCTTATGTCAAATATAATTATTTCTCACAATCCAAGAGGGACTTGTGCAAACATACATACCTGTGTACATTTCTAGGATGGAATGACATTGGATTGTGGTCTACCATTTTGATGGATAATTGAAACAGATAACTTGAAGTAGGCTACCCATCAGAAAGAAATGTACGTCAAAGCACAAGTCATTATTTTCTAGTAGCCTGACTTTCCAGATGACAATAATTGACAAGCCATTAGACAAAATAATAAACCACCAAATGTGTACCGTCTGTGTGTTTATGAAACTATCAAACGACAAAAGGACACTGAAACATGGTCTGATTCTCTATACTATAGGCTACGTTATGTGGGCTATTGTAAAACACCTGCTTTTGACTGTCGGGTTCCGGAGTTGTAAGCTACATTTATCACTGGCTACTCACCCATTTAACTGAAGTGTCACATTAGTTGCGTATTTCCAGTACTTCTTTCCATTAAAATGGTACTGTTTCTGTTTTAATTTGGGTTTTGAAGTCGTAGTCATTCTCCACTGAGTGTGATAAACTTGATAATTCACGGTCGCGTGGTGGTACCTGCCCGCCGTTCGCCTCTGCAGCCGCTGCATCTCGTGCCCTTTATGGGCTGAACGCCTCACTAGTGTCCCAGAAGATTTCGAAAATGTAAGAAATACAAGACATGTCACCCCAAGAAGGAAAAAGTTATATCTCCTGCTTGACATCTTTAGAGGTCTCTTCTGCGTTACAAATCGACCCTATAAATAATCCAAGAGCAACGGAATTACCAGGAAATTGTTCAAAGAAAAATACAATTTAGAAACTAAGAAATATAAAACATTTTATGCAATAGGTGAGCCAAAACAAAACAATCATATACAATTTGAGCACATGTCTTAGTTTTGCCTATTTTTGCAAATGCAGTTAATAGGATAGATCATTGACTTTTCAAATAGAAAATAAACTCGACTCTTCAGACTCCACTATTAGTTATTGCATTATTCGTAGCCTACCCCATTAGAAAATGGTAAAGTCGGTTTAAAGTTCGCCTTAAAAACTTTGAGCCAATGGGATAGGAGTTTTAAAATATAAGAACAGCACAGCCAATCAGATATGTGTAGGACCAGCGCATAGACATGGAAATAGAGGGGTGACCGCCACAGCCTACAATTTGCAAATGTGCAGAGGTGAAGGGTATTCAAAAAGCCACTAGATGGCAGCAATGGTACAGATATGCAAAGTAATTGTGGCAAAGGACAGTTTCTGATTGTATAATTTTTCATGCTTGATAAAGGTTCTGTTTCACCAGTAATGACAAGTGAGACAGTAATCTGAAATACTTGAGTAAGAAGATGACTGACATGTAAAGTGAATGAATCACCCGTCTTTGTTTTAGCCTAGTGTATGTTTTTGGCGGAGTCGATATATTGCATTTTGCATGATGCAAAACTTAGCGTCATGATGATGTGGCAAGTGACACTTCGCTTCTTGAAAATTCTACATCTTGAAAACTTGATTGCTGACATGCAAAACATATTGGGACTGTATGAACAGTGGACTAAATTCATTTTGAGTCGTTTTTTTCTTTAACGTGAAACTGGGATGTAAATTAACGCCTAGGTACCAGAGAAATTACAATGATAAATACATCTTGCAGGGGGATAATTGAATATAGGATAAATGCCCATGAAACTATTCAGCATGGGGACATTCACGTTGCGGAACAGTCAGAGACCGTCTCAACCCAGCCCTCAATCACATGGGCTCTCATAGTTTCCCTCTAGGTCTTGTTCAGATACTTCGACACTGGCTAAAAGTGTGAGTAAACATTTGAGGTATTGTAGAAAAGTCCAAATACACTGAGTGTATAAAACAGTAGGAACACCTGCTCTTTCCATGACAGAATGACCAGGTGACTCCAGATGAAAGCTATGATCCCTTATTGATGTCACTTGTTAAAATCCACTTCAATCAATGTAGAGGAAGGGGAGGAGACCGGTTAAAGAAGGATTTTTAAGCCTTGAGACAATTGAGACATGGATTGTGTATGTGTGCCATTCAGAGGTTGAATGGGCAAGACAAAACATTTAAGTGCCATTGAACGGGGTATGGTAGTAGATGCCAGGCGCACCGGTTTGAGTGTGTCAGAACTGCAATGCTGCTGGGTTTTTCACATTCAACAGTTTCCCGTGTGTATTAAGAACGGTCCACCACCCAAAGGACATCCAGTCAACTTATAATGTTTTTCAATTTTTTTAATTTTTTTATTAATGTTTTTTTGTAACCTTTATTTAATAACTAGGAAAGTCAGTTAAGAACAAATTCTTATTTACAATGACGGCCTACCCCGGCTAAATCCTAACCCAGACAACATTGAGCCAATTGTGCGCCGCCCTATGGCACTCCCAATCACAGCCGGTTGTGATACAGCCTGGAATCGAACCAGGGTCTGTAGTGACACCTCTAGCACTGAGATGCAGTGCCTTAGACCGCTGTGACACTCAGGAGTGGGAAGCATTGGAGTCAACATGGTTCAGCATCCCTATGGAACGCTTTCGACACCTTGTAGTCCAAGCCCCGTTGAATTGAGGCTGTTCTGAGGGCAAAAGGAGTGCAAATAAGGTGTTCCTAATGTTTTGTACACTCAGGTTAGATAGGGAGGGCCTCAGCCTGGCACACTATGGAGATAACGTTTTTGCAGCTTTAGAAACCTAAGACCCAGGCCTAAGTCTAAGCTTAGAGATATCCCAGTTCCCTTTTGATGTGACATGTGACTGACATTGGACTAAATTAGGAAATTAGAGAGGAAGAACTTCTAATCTCATGATTGCCACAATCCCATGCATGGTGTAGATAGCCCCCGTGGGGGTGGATTAGGGGTAGCTAGAGGAACTGAAGAGCTGTAACCACTGGTTAGAGAGAAGGGTCATTATCAAACCTTTAATGTAACTGATTATCTTAGACTCCAACTACAATCATCATCACCCAAACACCCCTTCCCCCATCTCTCGATATTAACCTGAGCAATCAAAGCTAGCTTCATTATCTTTGTCAGGGCTGTTTTATGCCTGGGAGATTCCCCGGCCTGCCAAGTGCTCTGCCTGTAAGACTCCACATTCCCTGGGGCCGTGGACATGCACTAATGAAGACAGTGGTGGAAATAGTGAATTACCCTGGGATATCCTACTGAATGTAACTTATATCGCTGCAGGCTCCATCTTTCAATGGCTAACAATCAGTGGAGCAAAGCAGGCCTTTGATCTGATTGATAAAATGGAGGCCAATGGGCCATATGATAGGATAGGCATCAGGACTAGCACTTCAGTGGCACATTGACATTTCTTTGTGTAATCATACCATTAAGTCAATTACATTCAGATTACGTTTCACTTCTCCCATGACTGAAGAAGGCCCCTGCAACAACGATATATTCTATTGGCCATCTTGGACCAATGAGATCTCTATGACTCCAGATCCAGCTAGCTGTATGAACTATGGTAAAGAGGGAGGGAGTGAGTTGAACCGCAAGCAAATGTACGTAGCATGGAGTTCCGTGAGTCTCTACGGTGTACACACACCCACTCCACTATTGGTATGCACAGAGGCATCTTTATTCTCTCTGTGTTCTGTTCCACATGAGTGCCTTACTTAGGTTAGCCTTTCTTTCCTTTCTCTTCCCGTTGAAACAGGGATTTTTGTAGTTGCAAGCTGGGAGAACTGAGCAGCATTTTGCTCGAGGAGAGTTTCAATGTGCAACAGGCTTGATAGGGGTAATGATGCAGATGGTAATTGTGAATGAGTGAGTTTGAGATTGTGTATGCGGCGTGTAGTGTCTGATCGCATACATCATATGGTTGTGTACAGGTCATGGTGCATGTGTGTGTTGGGATGTGGGTGGTAGCCTCGAGCCACACAAACCCTAGGAAGTTTTTTTCTACTCTGGCTTTTCATAAAACATTATCTTATTGATGTAATGCTCTGTTATGCTGGAACTTGAGCTACGCCCACAGCTTGGAATAGAAGTGATCAACATTGAACAAAAGTGCCTCTTGGGAATGTGCACTACTGTACTGTCAAATTCTGTGGAAAGTTTGCTAATTTGAGGTATGGTTACCTCTAACATTAATATGATACATTGCATTTGGAAAGTATTCAGACCCCTTGACTTTTTCCACATTTTGTTACGTTACAGCCTCATTCTAAAATGGATTAAATTGCTTTTCTCCCTCATCAATCTACACAAAATAGCCCATAATAACAAAGTAAAAACATAAGTATTCAGACCCTTTACTCAGTACTTTGTTGAAGCACTTTTGGCAGCGATTACAACCTCGAGTCTTCTTGGGTATGACGCTACAAGCTTGGCACAACTGTATTTGGGGAGTTTCTCCCATTGTTCTCTGCAGATCCTCTCAAGCTCTGTCAGGATGGATGGGTAGCGTCGCTGCACAGCTATTTTCAGGTCTCTCCAGATATGTTTGATCGGGTTCAAGTCGGTGCTCTGGCTGGGTCACTCAAAAACATTCAGAGACTTGTCCCGAAGCCACTCCTGCGTTGTCTTGGTGTACCTTCGCCCCAGTCTGAGGTCCTGAGCATTCTGGATCAGTTTTTCTTCAAGGATCTCTCTGTACATTGCTCTCTGTACGATGCTGCCACCACCATGCTTCACTGTAGGGATGGTGCCAGGTTTCATCCAGACGTGAAGCTTGGCATTCAGGTCAAATAGTTCAATCTTGGTTTCATCAGACCATAGAATCTTGTTTCACATGGTCTGAGAGTCTTTAGGTGCCTTTTGGAAAACTCCAAGAGGGCTGTCATGTGCCTTTTACTGAGGAGTGGCTTCCGTCTGGCCACTCTACCATAAAGGCCTGATTGGTGGAGTGCTGCAGAAATGGTTGTTCTTCTGGAAGGTTCTCCCATCTCCACACAGGAACTCTGGAGCTCTGTCAGAGTGACCATCGGGTTCTTGGTCACCTCCCTGACCAAGGCCCTTCTCCCCCAATTGCTTACTCTAGGAAGAGTCTTGGTGGTTCCAAACTTCTTCAATTTAAGATTGATGGAAGCCACTGTGTCCTTGGGGACCTTCAATGCTGCAGAAGTTATTTGGTACCCTTTCCTAGATCTGTGCCTTGACACAATCCTGTCTCTGTGCTCTATGGACAATTCCTTCGACCTCCTGGCTCGGTTTTTGCTATGACATGCACTGTCAACTATGGGATCTTATATGGACAGGTGTGTGCCTTTCCAAATCATGTCCAATCAATGGAATTTACCCCAGGTGGACTCCAATCAAGTTGTAGAAACATCTCAAGGATGATCAATGGAAACAGGATGCACCTGAGCTCAATTTCGAGTCTCAAAGCAAAGGATCTGAATACTCATGTAAATAAGGTATTTCTGTTGTTTGGGGTATCTATCTCCCAATTTCCACTCTCTGCAGGTTCTCGGGCCTCTCTGTCTCTTTCCAGATCAGAAGCTTCAGAGGCTTCTACCAAGGTATGACTGTAGGGGGGACACTTCAAGGAGCAGAGCCATACCATCACAGGTCCGTCTGATAGCCATTTGAATTACACAAACTTAAAGCCCCATGCATTCTTTGTAATTGTCTTTTTCTTTTTTCCTTGAGCCTCCTTTGGCCCTTCAAATGCTCAGTCTGGTCGTGTGGGTGTTAGGAAACACATTTGAAGATATTTACATGCACACTGTAACGCTCGTCTTCGGGTGAAAGAGAGGAGGACCAAAATGCAGCGTGATGATAATCCATATTTTAATTAGGATATTTAAACGACGAACAAAAACAACAAACTGACAGAAGGAACCGAAAACGCTACAGTCCTGAACATGGGAACACAGAACAGATGAACACACGAACAGGAACAATCACCCACAAACAAACAGTGAAAACAGGCTACCTTAATATGGTTCCCAATCAGAGACAATGACAAACACCTGCCTCTGATTGAKAACCAYATTASGCCAAACAACAAACCCAACATAGAAACACAAAACATAGAATGCCCACCCAGCTCACGTCCTGACCAACTAAACAAAGACTAAACAAAGGAAATAAAGTCAGGAACGCGAGACACACCCCTGATTGGCTGGTCTAGAGACCACCCACGTACCCAGATATACAGTCATTGGCCTATTATAATAATCAGATCAAATTGTGACGTCATTATGTTTATTATTATTATTTTATTACATTATTTTTTTTTTAACAGCTCTTTAATAGGGCATTATCATCTTTTTCACAATGTCATACCATTAGTTCGACTTCACAGTGTGGAAATATCACAACCATTAAAAAACCCTTTAATGGGTGTGATATTCTTCCTTTTCCTTTACAGAAATTGGCACAGACAATTATTTTCTTTGCTAGCTAAGTTATCAGTAATTACATAATTCAGAACACAATCAGTCCTGCTGTCACATTTAGTTCTCTATTCCTGCATCATCTCTCCATCCCTCTGTCCTCAATCAGCCTGCCTGACCAGGCTGCGAATGAAGGACTTTGAGCTGCTTCGCTAAGCCTCCTGTAGAACGCTGGTGAAGAGAGGTCCCTGTAGTACTGACTGAGTCAATATTTTATCAACTGCACTTCCTTTCCAGTCACATCCCCACAGAGTCTTTCATGGATAGGGGGGGGGGGGGGGGGTTAAGGGGGAACATGTGAGCGCCTCTCTGTCTCTCTGCCTTCAGAGGCACCACAGAGTGCATGACTCAGACCGTGTTGCTTCAGGAGAATGATACATGTTCTTAAGTTGTTTGAGGGATAAGAGAACCTGGGACAGCACAACGATCTCATTTGAATGTTCCATCATAATAGCCTACATACGTAGGGTCCGCGTCAATATGACATAACTTGACATTACTGTCATGACAGCCTACATACGGTATATTATGTAACTACTCCGGAGTCCGCTCCTAAATATCTTCTAAAGTATAACACGCTGAATGCTTTATAACAGCCCATCCCTACCCAGTCCTCCCTTTCTTTTTGTTATCTGACTTGTTATCAGCAGGCTGGCTGTGATGGAGCAGGTGTCTCAACAGAGGCAGTTCCTTAGCAACCACATTCTGTTTGATTATGGTATAAGTCAGACCCAAGGATATCCGGCAACGGGAGGAGAGGTGAGTAGAGTGTGTGTGTGTGTGTGTGTGTGTGTGTGTGTGTGTGTGTGTTGTGTGTGTGTGTGTGTGTGTTGTGTGTGTGTGTGTGTGTGTGTGGGTGTGTGTGTGTGTGTGTGTGTGTGTGTGTGTGTGTGTGTGGTGTGTGTGTGTGTGCGCGCACATCTGTCTGTGTGTGTTCTTATCAGTTTTTCTTGGGGTTAAAAGAGATGGAGTTTAATCCTTCCTGAAAATAAAGGAGTAATAAATTAGAAAGGGACTGACTGCCTTCCTTCTGACTGCCCCCCCTCCCCAACCACCCCCACTCCCTTACTTTCTTTGCTGTGCCCACACACTTTCCAATTACTGTAGCCCCTTCTATTTCACAGTGTGTCTTCTATCCCCTGTTCTGCTAATCGAGAGCAAATGTGCCCATTCAGCCTACAGGAAGGGTTATTCTCCTCCTCGCCATCACCATGGTTCCAGTTAATTATTTGGTGGCTTTGCTCCAGTTGGCGGAGAACATTAAAATAATTAAATAAAGGATGTTTCACCACCTACGGTGTTGATTGAAACGTTTTTCGGCAATAAAGCTTAAGCTACAGGAAATGATTTTCATTCATCACACCTTGCGACAAAGAATGCATTCATGTAATTTAAATCCCTGATAATGTGATAATGTATGTTTGCACTTTCCTTGCGTGTGTGTGTGCATGGTTTGTGTGTGCATGGGTGTGTGTGTGCATGCGTGTGTGTGCATGTGTGCATTGGTGTGTGCGCGCATGTGTGTGTGTGCATGGGTGTGTGTGTGCATGGGTGTGTGTGTGTGTGCATGTGTGTGTGTGTGCATGGGTGTGGGCGTGGGTGGGTGTGCATGGGTGTGTGTGTGGGTGCGTGCGTGTGCGTGGGTGCGTGCGTGTGCCTGTTTGTGTCTGTGTCTGTATGTGTACTAGCTGTACCTCTACAGAACATGTAGCAAAGAACGCGAGAACCTTGCAGTGTAAGGTCTGTTCCATTCATTGTATTTCAACAACCTAATGGCACCAACATCACAAACCCACCCAAACATAAACAGAGACAGAGGCAGGACTGTAAATGCCCTCTTCCTTGGTTCCAGCGAGCGTGCTTCCCTCTCTGTCAGGCTGTGTGCTGGCTGTCAGTGCCCAGATGGTGGCGTTGGGTAGTGGGTATGGAGCTGGAGGCCAGTGGGCCACAGTCCCAGGCACATTGGCACCGGTGCTACTGGAGGATTGTAGAGAATACAGCAGCTCATGCTGGTGCTATGCCAGAAATGGGGACTGTTATTACGGCAGCGCCGATGCTTCTTCCTGAGCCGTAGACTAGTTCTGTGGTAACAGCCTTGTGAGAAGTGCTCAAATTGTTGTTTTGGGTCATATATTTGTTGTCTTCTATATATAACCATACTACTACTGTAACCTAGCACTCCATTATTTATGTCTCCCCAGAGTGTGTTCTGGTATCTTTCTGTGTGTTAGTGTGTGCATAACCAGGAACATGGGTAATTTATAAAGCAGGATTATGAATGGATTTTGGATGCTGTCAGTTCGTAGCTGTTCTAGGAGCTTCGAAGTGGAGGGGGAGAGAGAGAAAGAGGGAAAAGGGAGGGGGGACAGAGCTGCTCAGCGATACACAGAGACGCATGTGGAGTAAGAGAAACAGAGAGAAAGAGAGAGACAGTGGAATTGTGAAAAGGTGCAAACCTGTAAACCTGAGAGTGATGGATCCTCCTTCAGACTTGAGGAGGATCATGAAAATGTGGACAAGCAACAAAAAGGGATTCCACTACAGGTTAACCACTAGGTTTTAAATCATTGTCCGTCCCTGTGAGAGGAGAAGCTGGGTATCTGACAGCCAACCAGGTGACACCAAGAGAAGTCAAGAGAAGGACCGAAGAAGAGAGGGGAGTGTAAGAGAGAATGATGGATGGATGAGCATATGGAGTAAGTTTGACAGCCTCAGGGAGAGAGCGTGATATAAGACCTATCTGGGATTCTGTGACTGTTACTCACAACTTTGTGTCCTCAGAGGAAATCCATGGATGTGACAGAGGACCAGAGGAGAGCTAGACACGCAACCTGACCCACCTGTCCCCCTCCCCTCCATCCCACCCCCACATGTTTTTCTGCAAACTCCTCCCTCCTCCTCCTCCTTCACCTGCTCCTTCACTATCTCCTCTGCTGTCAGTTCAGCAGCTCCTTCAGGGGTCTCTCTCTTTTGTTTATCTCACAATCCGCCTCTCATCCAGTGCCATTCTCATTGGCCTGATTCGTGTTATGGCTACATTCCCAGCCCTTTTTGTCACTATGGAAAACCCCCTCCTACTTGAATACAGCTCCAACCAGCAGCAGATCTTATTCAGAGAAATAGAAAGATAGAATTGAATAATACATCATTTTGGGGTCGGGAAGACTCTTTTGAAGGTCCACAACAAGTGCAAAGGATCAGATKATGTTTTGTGAAGACTTTGACGCAGAACTGACACTGAGCAGACCGACCTCTTGGACAGAAGATGGGACTTCGACTATATGAAGAGGAGGGTAAACGTTGTCCGCAGTCTCACGACAAAGACAGTGGGAATCAAGCTCTAACCGCAAGAGTTCCTATCAAATATTGATAGCGACAGGCATGTTGAAAAAGCATACATCAATGTTCCATTACCGACACAGTGGAAAGAGGTTCTTGACACCTGAGGAAAGGCTCAGATCAGACCAGGTGGGACTCTTCCTTCTGGAGATTGAACTAAAAACAGTCGAACCATATACAAAGCCAAGTTAAGGACTTTATTCTACTTGAGAAGCCAAAGCAATACTTAAAAGCAGTTTCAGAGGGACTGCTTCAGTGAAACACAGACTAACTGCAAACAAATCTGTGTTGCAGAAGGACATTTTGAACTATTTTCCAACAGCGAGAGACCTGGACCAGGAAGAAAGTAGTGTGCCGGGGGAAAGGGAGGGGGTGGAGAAGGAGCTTTGCAAGAAGGTGGAGACATGGAGAGGGTACTGGAATAGCAAAAAAGAAGGGGCATATTGGCTACCCCGCTGGTGCAATGTGTGGTGAGTATGCAAGTCATTAGTTGACATACTGCACATTACAGTCATAGAGATATGGAGAGGTTGTGTGTGCGTGTGAGCGTGTGCATTCGTGTGCTGTCTGCCTGTCTGTCTGTGCATGATGAGTGTCATTGTGTCGCGGTACTGTATGAGAGGAAAAAGAGAGAAAGATGTTATCCGATACAGCTTCTTAATGCTTATCGAATAGACAAAAAAGCCAAACAGAGAAAGTGTCACTGAACATGTTGTTGAAGGGTACTATGTTGCTCCCACAGGGGTTTGTGTAGAAGGTGAGCTGGGTCAGAGGTCAGGCGGTTGTTGACTCTAAAGCAGGGATGGGCACCTCCAGTCTACGGGGGCAGAGGGGTGTCAAACTTTTTCCACATCCCTAGCAAACACAGATGATTTAAACAAATTGCATTCTAAACAGAAGATCATGATTAGTTGATTATTGGAGTCAGGTATATTAGCTGGGGGTAAAAGTGTGACATCAATCAGGCCCTTGAGGTCCTGGACCCCCTGGGTGCACGTTTTGGTTTTTGCCCTAGCGCTACACAGCTGATTCAAATAACCAACTCATCATCAAGTTTTGATTATTTGATTCAGCTGTGTGGTGCTAGGAAAAAAAAACGAAATGTCCACTATGTGATTTCCAGCATCTGCAACAATGAATCCTGTCAGTGTTTCGAATAGGTCATATGGTCAGACAGCTTCATGCTGAAAAGCCCTCCGCTTAAAGGCAGAGAATTGACTATAGTTTTGAAAGCACACTCATCCAGTAGGATAATGTTCATATGCTTACACTTGTGCTGCACCTTTGGACTCCTTTTTACTTAATTTTCTGATGGTTCTGATAAACCATATGCTTACTTTTGACACGTTTGAAAAATATCAAATTAAGAATTATGATCATAATGTGACGTAGCAGATTTGTTTGACATATTCGTGTAGAAAATAGGGGGTCTGCAACTTTCCCACTTTGAAAATTCCCATGCAACCGTTTGGTGTCAGTACTGCGTTCCCTCATCGATTTGAACGTTTTTGCATGGCTGACAAGTGTGAATTGGCCCCCTGGGTGTACGTCCCTATGTCTGAGAGTGTTCTTCAGAAGCACATCCATCTATCACTATCAACACAGGGCCTTTCATCCCAGACATGTGTGGCTACACAGGGCATTCCCACAAGTCAGATTCATTCACAGAGCAGCCAGGGGATGAGGGATTGATCAATCAGAATGTAGCTGGAAGCCACAGGGAAGCAGAGTGGTCTCTGGTCTGTTTCCTCCTTCAAGAGCCTCTACATATCCCCCTTGCTTCTTACATTTTATCCTCCAAACACTCTCTGAAACACCACTCAAATCACTAACAATCCATTTGTATTTGAGTAGATTGAGCCAGTTAAGCGCCACCGTCTCTCAGTTTCATTGGTTGGAGGAGAGGTGGAGATAGAGGAGCTGCAGATCTAAATAGAAAGACTGCTSCCCCCCCCCCCCCCCCCCCCCCCMCACACACGGGGATGTCACGGGGGTGGGCCCCACCACCATGACATCTACATCCAAATGGTGTTGCCAGTACATTTTTATTTCATTTGTAGAGAAAGGGAGTGAAATTGGAAAGGGCACGAGTAACCTGCCACCTCTTGAACATCAAGGAGACATCCCAAAAAGAGGTCACTGGTGAAGCTAATGAGAATAACACCGGAAAAGGGGGAAGCGAGGAATTTAATCCAGTGTCAGCCCGGATGCTCTGGTCGGAAGGACGGTTAGTCACTAATCCGAGCGGGAAAAAGCGAAAGATGAACGAAATAATGGGAAGCGATCTGACAGTCATCCGTTGGCCCTGGGCGCCACTCTTCCCTCCCACGCTGCCTGTCCATCAGAGCTTATAATGAGGCCTGTGGATGTCTGGGCCGTCATAAGGCTCTGGTTCCTCTGCCATCACTCTCTGTGACTCATCTCGCTATGTGTGCGCACGTGTGTACCGTTTGTGCGTGTGTGTATATGAGTGTGTGTGTGTGTGTCTGTGCTGTTTTAGTAAAGGTTCTAATATAGTGTGTTATAGTGTGATCGTTTTTAGGAAATGTCAACACCATATCTTTAAAATGAGACAGCCAGACTCTTCCCACTTCAGGCAGTGACCCAGAACAATTACATTATGGCCACATTATGCAATAACCTCTGCATCAGAGGCATCGTGTAGTGGGTGGACTGAGGGAGAGAGAGGGGCAACGGATATGAGTGCTTTCACATCATAGGCAAGACAGTCCATGATCATTTAGGTATCGATCAACAACCATTGTTCACAATGACAGAGGCCTACAAGGCATTCACAAGGCATCCAGTGTCTCTGTGTGATGAAGAGATGATGCAGATAATCTGTCATCCACATGGGGTGGAATAACAGTATTATCTAAATTGAGAATCCAATACTCTTGCGTTCAGTAAGGCAATATATTGAATTGCAGCTCTTTCAATCCATCGTATTGTATTTGCATTTTATAAATAGGATTTTGCTTCCTGTTTTCCACCCCACTGGAATTGTCCTAACTCTTTCCCCTGAGCATTGGAGATATACAGTATGTCAGTGGAGGCTGGTGACTTAAAATGGAGGAGGATGGGAGACCCACGGTATAGGCGGAACGCACGGAGGCGTACAAGTGTGTTTCAAAAATCGTCAAAGTCTAATTATTTTAATCTAAAGCATTTAAAAATACATTTATAGTACAATATTATGGGGAATGGGAGGGCTACTTACACAGTGTTGGAAAGGGATCAGTGATTAAATGAGGGTATGAGGCATGAGTTGAGGTGTTCAGAGGCTTGACCAGTGCAGGACAGGATTTGACTGGGAAGACAAAAAACAATAAGACAACACACTACACAGTTAGACAAAAGAGCTAAGAATGAGTTAGTCCAAGCAAGGAGTAAAAGCGTTGATGTGTAATAATGTGATTGTGTATGTGACTGACGCTACATACAGTCGTGGCCAAAAGTTTTGAGAATGACACAAATATTAATTTCCACAAAGTTTGCTGCTTCAGTGTCTTTAGATATTTTTGTCAGATGTTACTATGGAATACTGAAGTATAATTACAAGCATTTCACAAGTGTCAAAGGCTTTTATTGACAATTACATGAAGTTGAAGCAAAGAGTCAATATTTGCAGTGTTGACCCTTCTTTTTCAAGACCTCTGCAAGACCTCTGCAATCTGCCCTGGCATGCTGTCAATTAACTTCTGTTTCTTGTTCTTGTTTGTCCACCCGCCGCTTGAGGATTGACCACAAGTTCTCAATGAGATTAAGGTCTGGGGATTTTCCTGGCCATGGACCCCAAAATATCTATGTTTTGTTCCCCGAGCCACTTAGTTATCACTTTTGCCTTATGGCAAGGTGCTTCATCATGCTGGAAAAGGCATTGTTCGTCACCAAACTGTTCCTGGATGGTTGTGAGAAGTTGCTCTCGGAGGATGTGTTGGTACCATTCTTTATTCATGGATGTGTTCTTAGGCAAAATTGTGAGTGAGCCGACTCCCTTGGCTGAGAAGCAACCCCACACATGAATGGTCTCAGGATGTTTTACTGTTGGCATGACACAGGACTCATGGTAGCGCTCACCTTGTCTTCTCCGGACAAGCTTCTTCTCCGGATGCCCCAAACAATCGGAAAGGGGATTCATCAGAGAAAATTACTTTACCCCAGTCTTTAGCAGTCCAATCCCTGTACCTTTTTGCAGAATATCAGTCTGTCCCTGATGTTTTTCCTGGAGAGAAGTGGCTTCTTTGCTGCCCTTCTTGACACCAGGCCATCCTCCAAAAGTCTTTGCTTCACTGTGCATGCAGATGCACTCACACCTGCCTGCTGCCCTTCCTGAGCAAGCTCTGTACTGGTGGTGCCCAGATCCCACAGCTGAATCAATTTTAGGAGACGGTCCTGGCGCTTGCTGGACTTTCTTGGGCGCACTGAAGCCTTCTTCACAACAATTGAACCGCTCTTCTTGAAGTTCTTGATGAGCCGATAAGTGGTTGATTTAGGTGCAATCTTACTGACAGCAATATCCTTGCCTGCGAAGCCCTTTTTGTGCAAAGCAATGATGACGGCACGTGTTTCCTTGCAGGTAACCATGATTGACAGAGGAAGAACAATGATTCCAAGCACCACCCTCCTTTTGAAGGTTCCAGTCTGTTATTCGAACTCAATCAGCATGACAGAGTGATCTCCAGCCTTGTCCTCGTCAACACCCACACCTGTGTTAATGAGAGAATCACTGACATGATGTCAGCTGGTCCTTTTGTGGCAGGGCTGAAATGCAGTGGAAATGTTTTTTTGGGATTCAGTTCATTTGCATGGTAAAGAGGGACTTTGCAATTAATTGCAATTCATCTGATCACTCTTCATAACATTCTGGAGTATATGCAAATTGCCATCATACAAACTGAGGCAGCAGACTTTGTGAAAATTAATATTTGTGTCATTCTCAAAACGTTTGGCCACGACTGTACAGTAATGAGAGAAAATTGATAGGGGTACTCTGTGCTTGGAGGGGAAACATTCAATGTGCCAGTGGATGAGCAGGCACATGAGACGTGGCTTCAGTTCATGCCAGGAGAAAGTTGACAATGGTAGTGGAGTAGTCATCACCTCTTAAATCAGGGAACAGGAGGGGACTTAGCTGTAAATACAAATAGCAGAGACATTCCATTACAACTGTGCCATCGTAGGTTTGGACAACAAGTTTCTCTAAGAACTTAAACTCAGACATCTCAAAATTCACAAAGTTAAACACAGACTGCGCATCTCGCCCACTTGACACATCAAAGCAGCTCAAGAAACGTTCCTGAATAAAGCCCTGATCATCCACGTACCTGATGATAACTGACAACTGCAAGCAGATTGGTGCCACCAGAGGTTCCAGAGCGGTGGGGCAATTTTGACCCCCTCAGGGGGCCTGGAACTAGGAAAATTCTGGACCCTATAAGGTATGACAGTGATTAATCAGTCGTAAAATGGTTTCATATGGGCTATGATGGGACCGGTTTTTCCTAATCATTGGGTTTTTTAAAAACTCTTGAAAAAAACACCTGGCCGGGGGGATGAAAACCCTGTCAAACTGCAGCTACCTTACATTTGCTGATATAAATTATATTTAGATTAGATTAGGAGGAGGATTTCCTCTACCCAGACACATAGATAACAACTGATAGACAATGGAACTCACAGGGCTGAGCTTGCTTTATGCATGTTTGCATCGTGCGGGCCTATGCAACTGTAGGCCTTCATCCCTATTATGTTGATTCATTATTTCAAGTTAATCATTTTGGATTAAAAACATATAGGCAGCCTAGCCACCCCAATTTTGAATATAAACTAAATTTGATTACATTCACATTTTCTCCTGACGCACAAATGGACTATAAATACATAACGTTACCAATTAGTTTACCCTGACCAGATGGACAGGGTACATAAGCTGTATGCAGCTGCTCTTAATAGTAGCCTACAGTTGATCAGAAGGACAAATGGTCTCGTTTTCATCCCATACAGCAAGTCAGATTTCTAATGTTTAGTTGTGGCCTAGGCTGCTGCAACATTTATGTCATGAGTTTTTTCTTGTGTCTGGCCGGAGTGATGTGTTATCATCTTTGCTAAATAAAGATATGCACTGCATTAACCTCTCTTTAATATTTTAATGGATGATGATCATTCAGAATTGACAGTCGAAAGTTCAAAATGTTCAGCAAGTAAAGCATTGTAACATGCAATTACATCTGCAAGCTCCTTGTAGTTGCAATTGTAGGCAGAACTTTCCCTCTCGTCGTGTCCTCTTAAAGCAAATTCTTGCTTGCCCAAAAACGCAGTGGTTTTTGATAAGCTGCTTGAGAACATCCCTGTTTCTTCTTACTTTCTCGTTGTGTTCCGCAGTTTGAATACGCAGACCTTCGTCCTAATCGATGCAGATTTTTCCAAGAAGCTTGATTCTGATGTGGGCACTTATATGCTCCCTGCTTTTGTTTTGACGATTAGCTGAACGATCAATGTTCTTCGGGTCACTGTACCCACCTTTCGACCAAGGCTCAGACTTTCCAAACAGCAGACAAGTCCAGCAAAACAGGCGGCTTGATGAAAGGCTCTCTGTTAACCAGCTATACTTTTGATACCAGTTGGTATTGAACGCCCTCAACTTTTCAGCCTTCTTCATGAAACTGATCTCAGGCAGAGGTCGACCCTCGCTTTTAATTCACACCTTTTTCATTTGCCCCAGAGAATGAAAGGGGTTCTTCAAAGAAAAGTCCACAACATTTTCGGCAGCGTTGGTCACACTCACGCTGGTAGCTACAGTGCCTTGCAAAAGTATTCATCCCTCTTGGTGTTTTTCCTATTTTGTTGCATTACAACCTGTAACTTACATTTATTTTTATTTGGATTTCTTGTAATGGACATACAATAAACTGAAAAGTGGTGCGTGCATATATATTCATTCACCCCCTTTGCTATGAAGCCCCTAAATAATATCTGGTGCAACCAATTATCTTCAGAAGTCACATAATTAGTTAAATAAAGTCCACCTGTGTGCAATCTAAGTGTCACATGATCTGTCAAATGATCTCAGTATATATACACCTGTTCTGAAAGGCCTGAGTCTGCAACACCACTAAGCAAGGGGCAGAAAAGATTGGCCAGAAAAAAGCCATTGCTTAAAGAAAAAAATAAGGTGGTGTTCGCCAAAAGGTATGTGGGCAACTCCCCCAAAATATGGAAGAAGGTACTCTGGTCAGATGAGACTAAAATGTGAGCTTTTTGGCCATCAAGGAAAACGCTATGTCTGGCGCAAACCCAACATCTCTCATCACCCCGAGAACACCATCCCCACAGTGAAGCATGGTGGTGGCAGAATCATGCTATGGGGATGTTTTTCCTTGACAGGGACTGGGAAACTGGTCAAAATTAAAGGAATGATGGATGGTGCTAAATACAGGGAAATTCTTGAGGGAAACCTGTTTCAGTCTTCCAGAGATTTGAGACTGGGAAGGAGGTTCACCTTCCAGCAGGACAATGACCCTAAGCATACTGCTAAAGTAACACTCGAGTGGTTCAAGGGGAAACATTTAAATGTCTTGGAATGGCCTAGTCAAAGCCCAGAACTCAATCCAATTGAGAATGTACACCAGCGGAACCCATCCAACTTGAAGGAGCTGGAGCAGTTTTGCCTTGAACGATGGGCAAAAATCCCAGTGGCTAGATATACCAAGCTTATAGAGACATACCCCAAGAGACTTGCAGATGTAATTGGCTATAAGTGGCTCTACAAAGTATTGACTTGGGGGGGAGGCATGCTTAAGTTTTCTGCTTCTTGTTTTTCACAATAAAAAATATTTTGCTTTTTCAAAGTGGTAGGCATGTTGTGTAAATCAAACAATACAATCCCCTGAAAAATCTATTTTAATTCCAGGTATTAAGGCAACAAAATAGGAAAAATGCCAAGGGGGGTGAATACTTTCACAAGCTAGCTGTCCTCTGGCTACATCATTATGCTACCCCAGACAGTGCTGTTGAAGGTACTGTAGACCTTAATTGAAAACAGTGTATTTTAACCAATTATTTGGTGACATATGATTATTTACACTTAGGTTGGAGTCATTAAAACTCGTTTTTCAACCACTCCACAAATTTCTTGTTAACAAACTACAGTTTCTACTTTGTGCATGACACAAGTAATTTTTCCAACAATTGTTTACAGACAGATTATTTCACTTATAATTCACTGTATCACAATTCCAGTGGGTCAGAAGTTTACATACACTAAGTTGACTTTGCCTTTAAACAGCTTGTAAAATTCCAGAAAATTATGTCATGGCTTTAGAAGCTTCTGATAGGCTAATTGACATAATTTGAGTCAATTGGAGGTGTACCTGTGGATGTATTTCAAGGCCTACCTTCAAACTCAGTGCCTCTTTGCTTGACATCATGGGAAAAGCAAAAGAAATCAGCCAAGACCTCAGAAAAAAATTGTAGACCTCCACAAGTCTGGTTCATCCTTGGGAGCAATTTACAAACGCCTGAAGGTACCACGTTCACCTGTACAAACAATAGTATGCAAGTATAAACACCATGGGACCACGCAGCCGTCATACCGCTCAGGAAGGAGACGCCAGAACAATCCCAGAACAACAGCAAAGGACCCTGTGAAGATGCTGGAGGAAACAGGTACAAAAGTATCTATATCCACAGTAAAACGAGTCCTATATGAACATAACCTGAATGGCCGCTCAGCAAGGAAGAAGCCGCTGCTCCAAAACCACCATAAAAAGGCCAGACTACGGTTTGCAACTGCACATGGGGACAAAGATCGTACTTTTTGGAGAAATGTCCTGTAGGAAAAAGGGGGAGGCTTGCAAACCGAAGAACACCATCCCAACTGTGAAGCACGGGGGTGACAGCATCATGCTGCAGGAGGGACAGGTGCACTTCACAAAATAGATGGCATCATGAGGTAGGAAAATGATGTGGATATATTGAAGCAACATCTCAAGACATCAGTCAGGAAGTTAAAGCTTGGTCGCAAATGGGTCTTCCAAATGGACAATGACCCCAAGCATACTTCCAAAGTTGTGGCAAAATGGCTTAAGGACAACAAAGTCAAGTTTATATAAACTTCCAACTTCAACTGTATATAATATAGTTTTATCTAAAAAGGATAACTTTTTTAAATGTTTCACTATTTACATTTTTCATGAAATTTCACTGAGGAGTATGGTCTTCCCCTTCCTCCTCCTCTGAGCCTCCACTGCAGTACTTATTGATATGCATTAATTGAAATAATACTTATTCTCATCGGCATTCTTCAGTAAAGGTATCAGCTCTGAGTTAAAATGGAGAGTTTCTAAGTTAAGAGAGACAATGTGTGACAGACCTATGAAAGATAGAGCGGGGAGCAAATCTGAGGTTAGGCATGTCTCTGATTGGTCAATGTTTCAGGCCAGAAGGATCTGTCTGAAAGCCCCAGAGCCCATGATATGTTGACTGTAAACGCTTCTCTTGTGGGACGAAACACAAACATTTGTCAAAGGATAGCATATTAGTGTTGTATATGTGCACCGAAGAAATTACAATGGCATGGTTACAGCCTTGAACACGGAGATAAAAACCTCAGAGACATGCCAAACCTCAGATTTGCTCCCCGCTCTATCTTTCATAGGTCTGTCACACATTGTCTCTCATCTTAAAATAATCATGAGATTTGCATGTTGCATAATGCATATTTTACAGAAGTACGACATATCATGGGCTCTGAGGCTTTCAGACAGATCCTTCTGGCCTGAAACATTGACCAACCACTTACAGTATAGTACCAAGACAATGTTGTTGTCTAAACAACTTACCTTCTGGCAAAGCAACGTTGAATACAGAATTAGTCAGGTATCCAGGCTGTAATGGCAGATATGATGGTAGGAGGCGGTTTCATCCATTTCAAATGAGACTCACCATACACAGCTGCCAATAAGTCATACACCAATCGAAAGAACAACAGAAAGGTATCTCATTACTCACGCTCATGCTTACCAACCATACCTCCATGCCACAACACAACTCTGATCCGTACGTTGTGCTTCTGGTTTGTTTCTCCCCATTTTTGACGACTGAAGACTTGGCATCGCACAAGTGGCTGAGCTGTGTATGCATCCCTCCATTGGAGAGAGAGATATTTGAATCCTTTTATGGGGTATAAACTTTAAGCTAGTTCCAGCCTCTATGGGTGCTAGAAGGCATAGACCACTTTAATGCAGGACCAAAATAAACCACAGTTTGAGGACATCTCCTAAATATACACTACATGACCAAGAGTATGTGGACACATGCTCATCGAACATCTCATTCCAAAATCATGGGCATTAATATGGAGTTGGTCCTCCCTTTGCTACTGTAACAACCTCCACACTTCTGGGAAGGCTTTCCACTAGATGTTGGAACATTTCTGCGGGGACTTCAAATCAAATCAAATCAAGTTTATTTTATATAGCCCTTCGTACATCAGCTAATATCTCGAAGTGCTGTACAGAAACCCAGCCTAAAACCCCAAACAGCAAGCAATGCAGGTGTAGAAGCACGGTGGCTAGGAAAAACTCCCTAGAAAGGCCAAAACCTAGGAAGAAACCTAGAGAGGAACCAGGCTATGAGGGGTGGCCAGTCCTCTTCTGGCTGTGCCGGGTGGAGATTATAACAGAACTATGCCAAGATGTTCAAAATGTTCATAAGTGACAAGCATGGTCAAATAATAATCATGAATAATTTTCAGTTGGCTTTTCATAGCCGATCATTAAGAGTTGAAAATAGCAGGTCTGGGACAGGTGGCGGTTCCATATCCGCAGGCAGAACAGTTGAAACTGGAATAGCAGCAAGGCCAGGTGGACTGGGGACAGCAAGGAGTCATCATGCCCGGTAGTCCTGACGTATGGTCCTAGGGCTCAGGTCCTCCGAGAGAGAGAAAGAAAGAGAGAAGGAGAGAATTAGAGAGAGCCAAGATTTTCTGATTGTTCATAAATGACAAGCATGGTCAAATAATAATCAGGAATAAATATCAGTTGGCTTTTCATAGCCGATCATTAAGAGTTGAAAGCGCTGAATCGACTTGCTTCGATTCAGCCACAAGAGCATTAGTGAGGTCAGGCATTGATATTGGGCAATTAGACCTGGCTCGCAGTCGGGCTTCCAATTCATCCCAAAGGTGTTTGATGGGGTTGAGGTCAGGGCTCTGTACAAGCCAGTCAAATTATTCCACACCGATCTCGACAAACCATTTCTGTATAGACCTCGCTTTGTGCACGGGGGCATTGTCATGCTGAAACAGGAAAGTACCTACCCCAAACTGTTGCCACAAAGTTGGAAGCACAGAATCGTCTATAATGTCATTGTATGCTGCAGCGTTAAGATTTCCCTTCACTGGAACTAAGGGGACTAGCCCAAACCATAAACAACAGCCCCAGAGCATTAGTCCTCCTCCACCAAACTTTACAGCATTCGGGCAGGTAGCATTCCCCTGGTATCCGCCAAAACCAGATTTGTCTGCCAGACTGCCATATGGTGAAGCGTGATTCATCAATCCAGAAAATGTGTTTCCACTGTTCCAGAGTCCAATGCGGCGAGCTTTACACCACTCCAGCCAACACTTGGCATTGTGCATGGTGATCTTAGGCTTGTGTGCAGCTGCTCGGCCATGGAAACCCATTTCATGAAGCTCCAGACGAACAGTTCTTGTGCTGACGTTGCATCCAGGGGCAGTTTGGAACTCAGTAGTGACTGTTGCTACGCGCTTCAGCCCTCGGTGGTCCCATTCTGTGAGCTTGTGTGGCCTACCACTTCGTGGCTGAGCCGTTGTTGCTCCTAGACATTTCCACTTCACAGTAACAGCACTTACAGTTGACTGGGCAGCTCTAGTAGGGCAGAAATTTGACAAACTGACTTGTTGGAAAGGCATCCTATGACGGTGCCACAGTGAAACTCACTGAGCTCTTCAGTACGGGCCATTCTACAGACAATGTTTGTCTATAGAGATTGCATGGCTGTGTACTCAATTTTATACACACGTCAGCAACGGGTGAGGCTGAATAGCCAAATCCACTAATTTGAAGGGGTGTCCACTTATTTTGACCATGTAGTGTATCTCCTTCTTTATCTCTGTTTCACTTTCATTATTCCTTCATATTTCCACCTCTGGCTGAATATATAATGTTGTGGCACAAGGAGAGACAGCACAGCCCAACCCACAGCCAGGAAAAACTTGAAGCTGCACAAAGCCTTGTAATGGAAGGTTTTACTGTATTTTCTAGATCATGTATACACTACCACTTCTCTCCTGCTGTTTGCCAGTAACACTACAATAGTAGTAACACACTATATAAGAATGAATCTCTACTCTTTGACAGTAATTAGCATGATTGATTTAACTGGCAATTAGTGTTGAGTAAAACTGGGAACATTCTGTTATCAACCTCCTCTCTGAGCAGCGGTGACCCGGAGTTCTCTGGACCTGCCGTGTAGATGTGCATGCTCGCATGATTCCTCAAGGTGAACGGTCCGATGTCGCCAACACTTCATCAATAACTAGCTCTGATCTCTCTTTAGTTCTTAAAAGGTTTGAGTGGAAGCCAGCAGCAGTTGTTTATGAACTTAAAGATAGCTCCTTATCGAGCTCAGTGTACAGAGGGCAGTCCAATAGAACTCTACCTGCCACTGCTAAAATGGGAGAGGGAGCAGGGCAAGGTACTTAGTACTGTAGATGTATACACAATTACATTTGACTGTTTCTCAAAACCTTTCCCATTACACTTGAGATGTAAAGTGCTCAGATGTGCAGTCCATTAGTAGACCATGTCCTCTGTGTCTTCAGAATTTTTTATTTTTTAATTGAGGAGTCTGAGCTTGGAGATTTTGGTGGTTGTCTTTAAAGAGGTTTCAGAACAATAAAACATCAAGAAGCTTCCATTAGACTCTTGCAGAGAAAATGTCTGAACTGAGCTGCTATTTTGGTCTCATTTGAACGCTGTTTAACTATACTGTAATAGTTTTCAGTTGACTCCAGTCCATCCAGGCTCTGCTATGAAAGTAGCTTCAGTAGTGTTCTCTCTGTCTCTAACTCCACTGTGCTAGTCCTCTTTAAAGAGCAAATGTAAGTGCATTAATCATCGATGGTGTCTCGCTCAGATCCCTTATGATATTAATGTTGCAGGGTGAAGTCTTGTAACCTCAGCGAGCCTATGAACCATCACTAATACATGCTTTCTGAACAGGCCTGTATTGTGTGCAGACTGGCTAAGATAGAACATTGCTAAGGACTCGAAATAGGCGGGTTATATGTTCTCTTTTACTGATGATGGCTGTGAATATGCCTCCGATTGGCTGGCTGCCATGTCAATCACAATGTCTGGCCATTGAGGGATTTGCCAATAGAGCATCAATTTCCTATCATCTACCTCAGTCCAATGTGGATCTTATAGAATAGGTTAGTGTAATCCATATGCTGTGGTGGGTAAATGAGGAACCTACAGTATATGCCTGCAACTTGAATGAGGAGCGATATATCTAAAGAAAATATTTTAATACCATCTACACAAAATTATTTTCAATACTGGTTGATGCTTGTAGAAGTTAATATCTGTTGGGTTGGTAATGCCTTGATTACAGGTAAATAATCACATTGCTATGGGTTTTCTCAGTGACACTGGAGCTGGGCTAGAGGGCACATACCGAGACTCATCCCCACCCATCCCATCAGATCCCTGACCAATGTCAACACCCAGTGACTCACTGTTACACCTGGGGCTTTGGGAGAGGCCCTTTTTATGGGTATGGAGTGAGTAACTGAGTCAGTCGGCTACCAGTTGCACGTAAATTGAAATTAGGTTATGATGAGATCCAATGAAGCTGGAGGAGTCAAAGGGGAGTGCAGAACTGAGAATCTAAACCTGGGTGTAGGCAGGAGAAGCATCATTAAATGTTTATGTTCCACTGGAGACCCTTTAAAACCATTGTAGCCTGTTCGTTTCCGTTGCATCATGAGGTAGTGTGGAATCTATTAAGAACGCTGCTTGAGACCGCCACATCTACTATCTCTTTTCATCATACTCTCTCGTTTTTTCATCCCTGTCTTTCTCTTCTTCTCCCCTTTCTCTCCTTCTCTCTCCCTCCTCACATTCTCTCTAATTTATTAATTCCCTCTCTCTCTCGTCATTCGGCAGGGAACAGTCTTTTTTCCCTCCCCCTCTGAGAGGCCAGCGTGGAGAGGACTCACCGGGGCCATGTGTGAGTGAGTGACTCCCTGGCTGGGGCCTGGAGCGAGGAGATGCCACATGTATTTCCCCCTAATTGGGTTGGAAATAATCGCGTTTCACCGCTGAATGGCTAAGTCACATCAGAGCAGAGGGAGGGAGACATCACTGTCTCCCAGGCCTCACCGGGGCCCCCTATGCTGCCACAACTTCGGTTGGCTCCTATATTGTTTATTCTGTTCGGCCCTGTGTTGTGCAGCGAGAAGCCAACAAGTGCAGTACAGGAGAGAGTTTGTTTCTGTTTTGTCACAAACTGACCTGGGCTCACTTCTTGTAAGCTGCATCAGTAAGAGCATTCCACAGACACCTACTACAATCTGTCCTCTCTAGTCCACTTGAATGGCCCCTCATTGACAAAGTAGCACAAAACTGTCATGCCCATGATGAGGCTGGAATTGGACGATAAAAAGTTCAGTTTGACATGGGCATCATCTTGAATTAACACATGAGGCTGTTGCATGGAAAGGGACA
This sequence comes from Salvelinus sp. IW2-2015, assembly GCF_002910315.2. Classification (NCBI taxonomy): domain Eukaryota; kingdom Metazoa; phylum Chordata; class Actinopteri; order Salmoniformes; family Salmonidae; genus Salvelinus; species Salvelinus sp. IW2-2015. The sequence continues at coordinate 8,845,015 of NC_036862.1, read as the reverse complement.
GGAGCAGGGACCAACATCTCACTGTCATGCTTATCCCAAATAGGGGTAATCATAAGAAAAAAGTCAGGCTTGATTTTGTTCTTCATTAACTTTTTCATCCCTTGAATCATGTGAAATGCCAGCTTGTCTAAAACTAAATGTAATCAACGACTGTACATGTCTGTCTGTTTGTCTGCCTGCCTGCCTGTCTGTCTGTCTGTCTGTCTGTCTGTCTGTCTGTCTGTCTGTCTGTCTGTCTGTCTGTCTGTCTGTCTGTCTGTCTGTCTGTCTGTCTTCTAATGTCTGAATTGGAGACCTCTACATAAAGTACAGCATAAACACTTACAATGGTAAATGGTAGTATCCCACTCATCTCTCTCCTCCCCTCTGTAGGCATAGCACCCTGTGGGGGTGGGGCTCACTGATGGTAAACATGGTCCCCCACGGCCGGCATGTCTGCCACGCCCACGCCGCAGACCCTGTGGACGACCAAGAGGAGCGCATCCTGGCCGTGCTGGGGATCATCGGGACCGTGCTCAACCTGTTAGTGGTCATCTTCGTCTACATATACACCACCATCTGACCACCACCACCGCAACCGTCCAACCAGTACTGGATCACGGTCCAGGCTAACTCACACGTCACCAAGGGAGAGGGGAACGCATGCAGCGACAGGGAGAAAATGGAGGTGGACCAAGAAGGAGTAGGACCAAGCCTGTCAAGACCAGCAGTGTCATTGAGCTTTGCCCCCAAAATCTAAGCAGTGCCTGACCATATCGCCGTCCATTCCCTCTTTAGGCTCAGAAGGGTGAGGAAGAGCAGGCGTATTCATGTGCGGACATTTTGATATCAAAAACGTAGGAAACCTCCACCATTTCTTTGATGACAATTCTATTGTTTTGTACACGTGTATTTTTTGTAGAGTTCACCCTGTTTGATTATTAATTGGCCACACATTTTTCTAACTATACTCTATTGTTGGCCATTTTGTTCTGAATTCACACTTTATGGTTCGCTAGTGTTAACATTTGTCAACAAGCACAAAGACCCTCCCCATTGTGGAAGTGATGGAGGATTTTATCCTGATCAAAATGGCATTGTCACCTGAACCACATTCCAACGCTGAAGGATATGACATTCCCCCTGACATAGTGAAAAAGAGAGGCTGTTTATTGAGTCCCCAATATCACTGCACTGTACGTGGAGCAGGCCTCAATATTCACTTCATCCTCAACATACTCTTTTCCACGAACAAGCTCAAACCTGAGAAGACATGATACCATGAGAATGTCCGTGGAATGATACCATGAGAATGTCCGTGTCTTGCTTCATACACCTGTTTGATACACACGTTTCATCTTGTGATTATAAATGTTAGCTACAATAACAAAAGAGATGGATAAGAGTCAAAGCTAATTTATATCACTGTTATACATTTATGATCATTATATTTCCCCACATTCATGTCTGACGCTGTAATTGATTAGATTTTATCTTTGGAATGTAGTGTGCTTTCACAGAAACTATCCCCCACTCCCATTGCAGCCGACATGCCAATTTCAATTGAAATGTTGAGTAGGGTTTGTCACTGCACCAGTTAAAGCAAAATATTGGGTTTCCATTGACAATTGATGTCAGAGTATTTAACCGGTAGGGCATCAGATGTAGCTTTGAGATTCTGCTGTGCTGTGTAGCCTAGCATTACATGGTCTCCTCCGTGAGTGTCACTCATACACTAGTATAGCACATTTGTTTTGCCCCAATTGCCAACCTTGCTGCAAAAATACATCCCAAATCAATCCTTTTTTTTTTTTGTCTTTTGTTTTATATTTTTTTAAATTATTTTTTATTATTATTATCTGTTATTTTACCAGGTAAGTTGACTGAGAACGCATTCTCATTTGCAGCAACGACCTGGGGAATAGTTACAGGGGAGAGGAGGGGAATGAATGAGCCAATTATAAACTGGGGATTATTAGGTGACCGTGATGGTTTGAGGGCCAGATTGGGAATTTAGCCAGGACACCGGGGTTAACACCCCTACTCTTACAATAAGTGCCATGGGATCTTTAATGACCTCAGAGAGTCAGAACACCCGTTTAACGTCCCATCCGAAAGACAGCACCCTACACAGGGCAGTGTCCCCAATCACTGCCCTGGGACATTGGGATATTTTTTTAGACCAGAGGAAAGAGTGCCTCCTACTGGCCCTCCAACACCACTTCCAGCAGCATCTGGTCTCCCATCCAGGGACTGACCAGGACCAACCCTGCTTAGCTTCAGAAGCAAGCCAGCAGTGGTATGCAGGGTGGTATGCTGCTGGCTCATCAATCTCCAGTACTTGAACAGAACACAGACCCACACTCCTCACCTTGAAAAACACTTGCCTTACTGATGTCATCGAATAGACACTTTGGTAGCTGAAATGGAAATGCTTCCTGATGTTTTTTTTATTTTTTAAACACAATCACTTATATTGGTATAATGACATGATTGCAGTTCACTATACCGTCCCATTGAGCTTCTACAGTGAAGTGAATCGGAGTGAAGTAGGGATGGACAGAATGGACTCTCTATTGCCAGATAGACGTACTTAAACCACCCAATACCGTGGCATGTTTGGGCTGATTGTTGTCTAGACCAGGGTTTCCCAACTCCGGTCCTCGAGTAGGCTACCCTCAACAGCACACTTTTTTGTTGTTGTAGCCCCGTACAAAAACACCTGATTCATCTTGCCAGGGGCTTGATGATTAGTTGACAAGTAAAATCAGGTGTACTTGTCCGGGGTCACAACAAAATGATGTATTGTTTGGGGGTACTCGAGGACCGGAGTTGGGAAACACTGGTCTAGGCTGTAGTGCATGGCGATGTATACTAAGTTATACAGTACAACATACAGCTGTACTGTGTCCTATATCATAACAACACAAAGATACTGACTGTAAGCATGCTTCAAATTCCCAAAACACTGTTTACACACAGCTAACCATTGAATAACAAAGCTTGCTAAAACAAGTCTTTATAGCGCAACACATCACTAGAAAAGTCATGGAGTCGACCATCTTTTCTTTGTGTGTGTCTATGGGTGTGTACGATATAGTCCGGTATATAGTTAGCTAGCTGCAGCGCAGGGCTTTCTGACATTATAGAGCTTTTGCTTTGGACCAGACGAGAAGTGACCAGGGACCAATGGGAGGGAAGAGCCCGGAGCAGACTCAAGACCATCTGCTGTCCCTGTGGACAGTGGGACCTCCTCAACCCAGAACAGAGCCGGAGCCAGAACGGCTTCCTTCTCCATCTCATTATTCCACTACTTAAACTGAACTGACAGAAGTACTTCAATTCAGGGACTCGTGGGTAAAATGGAACCTCAGAATGTGAGTTTTTACTGCGTGTCCTCACTGCCCTGTGTGTGCTCAGAATTTTTCAGCACCATTAATTTCACCAGTTTGCGTACAGTATTAGGGTAGAAAAATCACACAGTTTGTGCATCCTTTTATTAAAATCAAAATGTGTTTTTGTTTTATTTCACATTGGTGTGATGCAGCACCTGTTATTTTTCCACTATGTATGTTTCATTGAATTTGATCTTCTGTCTATGCATTGGGTTTTATTTTATTTTCCAGACTTTAACTCTGACAATCCAACTTCATTCATGATGTATGAGTGACCTGTATTTTGGAACTAAGGGGAATATTTGGTGGATGATTCAGATGTGTCTGAACAAGATGAAAATGTTTCACCCCTCTTTCTTATTTTAAAGTCATGAAATATTGAAATACTGAAATATTTGATAGTTCTATCTAATCGAAACTCATCTTTTGCCAGAGTTATAAATTATGTTAAAGTTTAAAAGAGGAGAATGGGGCATTATAACGGAGAATTATATTTCTGCATTTCTATGCAGTTGTCTAACTCTTTATATTTGTGTTTGGAAATGTTAGCAAAATTGTGCTATATTACAATGTTGCTACCAAAAGTGTATATATCCTGAGAATAAAACGAATGCCATGAAATGTATTGTTTATATTATAGAGTATTCAAATACAAATGGAAAATGGTACCACTTCCCAAAGTATTATGTCCAGAGCAAAGGCCATGTTTCCAGCATAATCAACAAGACAAGTAGTTGCATTACAAACACTATAAAGTGTCCAGTTGGTGGCGGCAATACACCTTTCTGTGGGTAGTTCGCCATAAAATCTTACAGAAGAAGAAGTGAAATAGGAAGTGGGTTGGTCAGTAGGTGGAAGCCATTTTAAATGCATACAAAGATGATCTATTATATTGACAAGATGCTGACACAGCCCAGCAGGCAGGTGTCCATGTTCCCCATTATACATTTCAACACAAACTCCATTTGCTCTCACCGAAGATGTTCTATTATGTAATGTCTCCATATTAAATGTGATAGGAAATTAAACAGAATGAAAGGTTATGCGTGTATTCCCATTGGATTAAAATGTTGTTTTTTGTTGTGGACTTACCTTTTTTTGGGAACGAATTCTAAGATCTGAATTTAATTACTTTTGAGAAGCTTGGATTTAAAGGACATTTTTGTTTGAACTGAATCACTTCAACTTTGTTGCATGTTTGCGTGACTGACACCTTGGCCTGCTGTAACTATATATGTGAGTGAGTGAGTGAGTGAGTGAGACGTTAGTAAAATTCCTGAACTAAGTGTTTTCATCATTCTAGATTGCAGCCGGTAGCAACAAGAAGAAGCGCTGCGATGTGTGTGGACCCAACACACACGGTAAAACTCTGTCCCTCATGCGGTGTGTAATTTGTGTTCAATGGGGCTCATTTATCATTTCCATAAAATACTGTATGTAAAATGTGTCAATTTCTTCAGTTCCAAGCAATAAACATCAATAGTGATGAAAACCTTGTTTCATTTATATATTTTCAAGATAAAAAATACTATGTCTTGATTATAATTGATTTTTGTTTTCAAAAATCACATTTGATAAAAATAAAAAAAACAGTGCTTTTATTGATAAATGTGATCTAGCAGAGGTAAATGGCAAATATTAAGCATGCATGCTGTCCATATAGCTTGTAATTGATATAGGTCAACATCTAAGTATTAAGTATTTTTACGTAAATTGTTATGGCTGTATTGTTTTAAAAACCCAATAATGTTGTGGGTCCATCAGACCAGCGAACATTGGGTGAATAACTAAAACATGAACACCACACAAGGGTTAATATTATCTTTTAAAAGTGCTTTGCTTTTTGCTGGGGTTGTGCATATTTATACTTTCTCTAAATTTAAAAAGGGTCTAGGGGTCAAGTTATCGCTACACGCTATCCTTGTTTTTATATAGCACACTGGTTCAGAAAGGACAGGTGACAGTTATAATGATATTGACAAGATATTAGAGTGACCGGTCTAACAATGGAAATACACGTCCTCAAAGATGGATGGGAGGCGAGATCAGGTGGGAACATTCTAGCCAATAAGAGGGTCGATACGCGTGTGAACAACTGGCACACTTCCATATGAACTTTTTTTATTTTTTAACCATGAAGTCACATCTTTTTATTGCCCGACGAGGGTGAAAGAAAACGAGGCGATCGAAGTCAGGGCTGTCGAGAGCATTTCATATGCAGCAGCTGTTAAAAGGGTTGAGGGTTCGAATGGTCCTCCTGAAGAGACCATGGTGTCGCCTTTATAGCTATTGTGATTAATGGCATTGCCAAGGTGGAGAGGAAGTCCAGAAAGATGGACATCATTGTGGTTGCGGAAGACTGGTTCCGGGATTGGAAGACTTCTCGGCGGAGGAGCTACGTGGAGCACGAGCCGTACCACCCTCTCAGGCTTCGGAGCCTAAGAAGGGAGATATGGATTTGTGAAGGACTGAAGAAGAGGGAGTTTGATTTTTTAGATTTTTTAGTCAGTTTACAGTTATTAATTAAAGAAAAATGGAAATGCCACAAGTCTACTTATATCAGTGCATTCTTAACAACCTTACCATTACGGAACTTCTATTTGCTCAAATACAAAAATTCCTCACTTTGTGGACTTATTTTTCGTGAACAGTTTTTTTAAGCGGAGTAAACGCTCTTGCTTCACCTTTATCTTCCTATCTGCTGCATGTCAGAAATGTTTGGTAACTAGGTGTCACGTCCTGACCATAGAGAGTCCTTATTTTCTATGTTGGAGTAGGTCAGGGCGTGACTGGGGGGTTAGCCTAGTTCATTAGTTCTATGAGGGGTTCTAGGTTTGTTTTTCTATGTTGGAGATTTTGTATGATTCCCAATTAGAGGCAGCTGGTAATCGTTGTCTCTAATTGGGGATCATATTTCAGTAGCATTTTTTCCACCTGTGTTTTATGGGATATTGTATTTTGAGAAAGTGTATGTAGCACCTCTGTAGTCACGGTTCGTTGTTCGTTTATTGTTTATTATTTTTGTTAAGTTTCACTATTAATAAATGATGTGTAACTCAACATTCGCTGCGCCTTGGTCCATTTCTACAAACGAACGTGACAGAATATCCCATCACACCAGGACCACGCAGCGTGCTACAATGGGGAAAATAAGTTGGACCTGGGAGGAAATAATGGAAGGACAGGAGATCCTTCCTTGGCAGGAGTCACAGCAGACGCAAGGAGAGAAGGGAGAACAGCGACGATGCCGTGGTTTGCGGCCACAAGGAAAGCCCAAAAGACAGCCCACATTTTTGGGGGGGGAGGGCACACGGGGTGGTCGGCGGAGCCGAGGTGTGAACCAGTGACAACATGGGAGGAGGTAGAGAGGTGGTCGGTTGACTCAGGGAGAGTGCCAGAGCCCGCCTGGGAGTCAATGGAACAGTGCGAGGAGGGATACCGGAGAATGGAGTTGGCGAGGAGTATGCGGCAACGCAGGCGTTTGGAGGAGCGTGTTAACAGTCCGGTGCAATCTGTGCCGGTCCCACTTATCAGGCCTCCGGTGTGCCTCCCCAGTCCGGTACGTCCTGTGCCTGCTCCTCGCACTCGCCCAGATGTACGCCTCCACAGCCCAGTACGTCCTGTGCAAGCTCCTCGCACTCGCCATGCGAAGTGTGTCATCGAACCGGTACCATTGTTGCAGGCTATACGCACCAGGTCTCCGGTGCGCCTTCACAGCCCAGTACGTCCTGTGCCTCCCCCCCGCACTAGCTCTGAAGTGCGTGTCACCAGTCCGGTGCCACCTGTACCGGCCCCACGCATCAGGCCTCCAGTGCGCCTCCCCAGACCGGTACGTCTTGTGCCTGCTCCTCGCGCTCGCCCTGAGGTGCGTGTCACCAGTCCGGTACCATCAGTGCCGGCCCCACACACCAGGCTTCCTGCGACGATCCCCAGTCCAGAGCTTCCGGCGACAGTTCCCAGTCCAGAGCTTCCGGCAACAGTTCCCAGTCCAGAGCTTCCGGCGACAGTTCCCAGTCCAGAGCTTCCGGCGACAGTTCCCAGTCCAGAGCTTCCGGCGACGTTTCACAGTCCGGAACCTCCAACGACGGTCCACAGTCCGGAACCTCCAACGACGGTCCACAGTCCGGAACCTCCTGAGACGATCCACGGTCCGGAACCTCCTGAGACGGTCCACAGTCCGGAACCTCCTGAGACGGTCCACGGTCCAAAACCTCCAGCTCCATGGCCGGAGCCTTCCCCTGCGCCGATGCCCAGTCTAAGCACGGCGTCCAGTCCAGCTCCAAGGCCAGAGTCTTCTTCTACGATGGTGCCCAGTCCAGGCATAGCGTCCAGTCCCGCTCCATGGCGGGAGCCTTCCCGTGCGCCGATGCCCAGTCCAGGCATGGCGTCCAGTCCAGCTCCATGGCCGTAGCCTTCTCCTGTGCCGGTGCTCAGTCCAGATACGGCGTCCAGTCCTGATCCATGGCAGGAGCCTTCCTCTGCACTGATGTCCAGTCCAGATCTGGTGTCCAGTCCCACTCCATGGCAGGAGCCTTCCTTGACACCGAGGTCCAGTCCAGGCACAGTATTCAGCCCGGGTCCATGGCTGGATCCACAGGATGAGCGGGTTCTTTGGCCCGCACCAGAGCCGCCACCAAAACTGGCGGATTCGCGAGCTGAGCGGGTTCTTCGTCCCGCACCAGAGCCGCCCCCGATGCTGGCGGATCCGCGGGATGAGCGGGTTCTTCGCCCGGCACCAGAGCCGCCTCCGACACTAGACACCCCCCTAACCCTCCCTTTTGACAGCATCAACCTGTCTTTCAGTCGGAGAACTCCATGCAAATGTATTTGGTGAATAAATGGGATTCTGATATTACTAAACACTTGTGATGTACTGTCTTATTAGTTGTTGTCTCTTTTCAGGTGTTTGTCAGGTGCCTGATGAGCATGGCAGTGTAGATCAGCTCCAGGCCCCTCACTTCACAGATACTGGTCATGATTTAGTATTTTATTAGGATTCTCATTAGCTAAAGCAGCACACAAAACATAATACATAACATTAATAGACAGGTACAGCACAAGGACAGAACTATATACATTTTAAAATAAGAATACACACTTTCATATATTTATGCTTTAGAGTTCCAAGCATCATTTACTCATTATAATGGAAATACTGCAGCCATTCATTTTTTTTCATATATTGCATTCTTTGCTGTACTGTTACACTTGCTTTGTCTAAGCAGGTCCTAATATCCTAATCTCATAGCAACCTTGAATCCTGATATCCCAATCTCACAGCACCAGTTCTGTAAACACCGGAGAGAATCTCACAACATCAGGAACCATCCGTGTCCTTGATTCTTCCGTTTGACGCCATTACTATGCCCTATTATGTGATTCATAGACTCTACTAAATGCAAGTGCAACACATGAAACCATGTGGACTTTCACCAAAGTTGTTAACTCCTGCTCTGCTCCCCTGGCGTGAACAGAGCCATATATAATATCGTATGCACCTAAGTTTCACCCCTGCTATGTTCCCCTGGTGTGAACGCAGCATTCTTGTTCGTTAAATTCCCCTGACGTAAATAAAGCTATCTTGTTGTCTACAGTTACCACCCGCAATGTGTTTCCTGGGGTAACCTGTAATCTCTTGAACTTCCAGGCCTTTTTGTTACATTAACACCCACTATGGGGTTCGTCAGGTAAGATGCAACAGTCATGCCTGGAATCGTGTGGAGTTGCCTCCTGCTTACAGTTTCAACTTAATGGTTTCCACGTCAGCAACTTGTCTTACATTTCAATTTTAATTTCCCTATATCACATTCTCACCCAGCAGAATCCACCAGTCGCACACATCAGTACATATGATTCACACCTAATTTACAAGGGATTGTGGAAGGGGGCACCTCCTTACAACATAGACACATGCATACAAACACACACAGCACTGATTACATCTCTGATGGTTAGGTGAATTCCAGGACAGAAAAGTGGTAGTATGTTTTGCCTTTGACCAGATCAGGTGTTACCTACCTGATCAATGTGTCCTCCATTACTCTAGAGGACACTTTAATCAGGATGGTCACATCTGATCAAAAGCAAACATACTACCACTTTTCTGGGATGGAATTCACGTAACCGGCTAGCTAGCTACCCGACTTGCAAATCTGGGTTAGTTAGCTGTCAATATCATTGTGCCAGTTGAAATGAGTTGGCTAGTTAGCTAATGTTAGCTAGCTAGTTCGAGTTGAAAAATGATTGAAGGCACCCTGTGCCCCCACCCCTAGAGCTATCGTACTTCCACTCAAGAGCTGACCGATTTATCTTGTGTGATCTGTTTTTCCTTTCTTTTCCGTCATCCGTCTTCAGCAAATGTTTATTCGAGTTCCCCTTGTTGTGCCTCTATTGATTTGTTGTCCCTAACTGTTATCTATAGTTAACTCGTGTGCGTGAAAATGATCTCTCTCTCAAAGCTGGAGTCCACAAAAAAAAATGTTTTGCACAAAAACTTGGTACCACTAATAAGTGTTCAGTGAAATAGCTACGGTTCCATTCCGGGCCTTGAGACGGAGGTCTGTGTGCTTTTAGGCATTTGCCCTGTGTCTTGTGCATCGTGTCTATCACCATAGAAAATTGCATGTCATTGATTTCAACATAAAGACTTTATCTCCTTTGGTCAATGCATGACAGAGCTGCTACAGATCTCTGTCTGTCTGTCACATCCATAAATCCCCAAGGAGCCTGTTGACAATCAGAGAATTTGGGAAAAGTAAATGGGAGAGCCCCCTTCTCTCTTCCAATTGTTAGTGGTCCAGAGTTGCTATGTGGACCTGTCACAGCTTACTGGCCTATAGAATGCCCTTTGTGCACTTTACCATGAGGCTAAAGCCACCCTGATTGCCTATCTGAATACACTTGTCAGCTTAGTTGTGACTGGCTATGGTGGTGAGAGCAAACCCTAGACACAGGGAGGTCAGGTTCTATTCCCATCATGATGGATGTCTCAGATACCCTATGAGAGGAGCAGGTGGGCAGGATTTATCATGTGTTGAATCCCTGTCATTTCACAGAACCCGAAATCTTTGAGAGATTTAATTTGACTAGAGGCAAAAAGTATGTATAAGATGCTACAGAAACAGTACTGAAACATAATGTTGAGATCATTAACCCTTTAGATCTGTAGTTCACTGCATGCCAAGAACTACACATATAGAAAAGCTTATATGACTTGTGCCAGTTTATATAATGAAGAGGGGTAATTGTACTATTATGGAAGAGCTGTGGAGGCGTTTCACTGACGGAGGGTTAGCCCCTCAGGGGAGGGAATAGTTGTGGAGGTCATGATCTTTGGTCACATGAGGTCACTGTGTATGCAGCACTTCAGTGGGCTGCCCAATGGCGTCATCACATCGTTCCTTTCATTCCTTCCTTCATTTTGGCCAGCTCACTGATCTCTCCATCTAAATAAGCATTGAAGATGTAATCAATCCTCAAGAACCGCAATAGTTTTCACTATTATATGATGAATGTCTGGGGATCATCAGTTTGAAAACAATTTTGAGTGTGAGAGGATAGATCGTCTGACCCAGAGGATCAGTTGATGTGACAGACTGTTTACAATGGCACTGATTAGCATAAAGTTGTCTGGGTGAATTATAGCTCAGGACCAAAACAGATGGGACGGAGGTTTTCATTTTAGTAAGCTGCAGGCATAACAACCCAATCATCCCAACCCGAGCGACGCATGCATGTACGCACATGCTTTCAAGCAGGCACGTGTGCAGACATGGAAGCATTCACCTCACAAAAGTCTATTTGAAATGTTTTCCTTTGTTCCAACCCTGCCAAGAGACACACATAGAGAGAGAGAGACACACACACACACAGAGAGAGAGAGACACACACAAACACAGAGAGAGAGAGACACACACACACAGAGAGAGAGAGAGACACACAAATCAAATCAAATTGTATTAGTCACATGCGCCGAATACAACCTTACAGTGAAATGCTTACTTACGAGCCCTTAACCAACAGTGCAGTTTAAAAAAATATGGATAAGAATAAGATATAAAAGTAACAAGTAATTAAAGAGCAGCAGTAAAACATAATAATATATACAGGGGGGTGCCGGTACAGAGTCAATGTGTGGGGGCAAAGGTTAGTTGAGGTAGTATGTACATGTAGGTAGAGTTAATTAAAGTGACTATGCATAGATGACAACAGAGAGTGGCAGTGGTGTGGAGAGGGGAGGGGGGTGGCTGGAGTCTTTGACAATTTTTAGGCCTTCCTCTGACATCGCCTGATATAGAAGTCCTGGATGGCAGGAAGCTTGGCCCCAGTGATGTACTGGGCCGTGAGCACTACCCTCTGTAGTGCCTTGCGGTCGGAGGCCGAGCAGTTGCCATACCAGGCAGTGATGCAACCAGTCATGATGCTCTCGATGGTGCAGCTGTAGAACCTTTTGAGGATCTGAGTACCCATGCCAAATCTTTTCAGTCTCCTGAGGAGGAATAGGTTTTGTCGTGCCCGCTTCACGACTGTCATGGTGTGCTTGGACCATGTTAGTTTGTTGGTGAAGTGGACACCAAGGAACTTGAAGCTCTCAACCACTGCAGCCCCGTCGATGAGAATGGGGCGTGCTCGGTCCTCTTTTTCCTGTAGTCCACAATCATCTCCTTTGTGTTGATCACGTTGAGGGAGAGGTCGTTGTCCTGTCACCACACAGCCAGGTCTCTGACCTCCTCCCTATAGGCTGTCCCGTTGTTGTCGGTGATCAGGCCTACCACTGTTGTGTCATCGGCAAATTTAATGATGGTGTTGGAGTCGTGCCTGGCCGTGCAGTAATGAGTGAACAGGGAGTACAGGAGGGGCCCCTGTGTTGAGGATCTGCGTGGTGGATGTGTTGTTACCTACCCGTACCACCTGGGGGCAGAGGGAGGTGTTCAGTTCCAGGGTCCTTAGCTTATTGATGAGCTATGAGGGCATTATGGTGTTGAAAGCTGAGCAGTAGTCAATGAATAGCATCCTCACATAGGTGTTCCTTTTGTCCAGGTGGGAAAGGGCAGTGTGGAGTGCAATAGAGACGGCATCATCTGTGGATCTGTTGGGGCGGTATGCAAATTGAAGTGGGTCTAGCGTTTCTGGGATGATGGTGTTGATGTGAGCCATGACCAGCCTTTCAAAGCACTTCATGGCTACAGACGTGAGTGATACGGGTCGGTAGTCATTTTGGCAGGTTACCTTAGTGTTCTTGGGCACAGGGACTATGGTGGTCTTCTTAAAACATGTTGGTATTACAGACTCGGACAGGGAGAGGTTGAAAATGTCAGTGAAGACACTCAGCACATGCTCGCAGTACACATCCTGGTAATCCGTCTGGCCCTGCAGCCTTGTGAATGTTGACCTGTCTAAAGGTCTTACCCACATCGGCTGCGGAGAGCGTGATCACACAGTCTTGCGGTACAGCCTGTGCCCTCATGCATGTTTCAGTGTTATTTGCCTCGAAGCGAGCATAGAAGTAGTTTAGCTCGTCCGGTAGGCTCGTGTCACTGGGAAGCTCTCGGCTGTGCTTCCCTTTGTAGTCTGTAATGGTTTGCAGGCCCTGCCACATCTGACGAGCGTCAGAGCCACAAACAGAGAGAGAGGTTGGAGAACAGGATCAGTTTAGCAGTAAAGTGCCTTGTATGTTGAAGCATGTGTGTGTGTGTATGAGTATTATTACAGTACTGCATGGTTATACTTTAGTCAGTACAAATACTTGGCATTTAAATTTGGCCATTGCACCCTCTAGTGTTAGTAATGAAGAATGCATTACATGAAATTAGTGAAATTGGCTTTGATAAAGACACACGATGCATGCTTGCCCTCTGCTGGTGAAGGTTTGTGATGAGAACTGTATGGAAAAGTGTGTGCGAAAGAAACTGTTAGACTTTGGGTTGGCTACTAATCATTTTAGCTGACAGGTAAATCGGCTGGATGGCTTGTCCTCACATTATCAGTGAGGAGGTGGATTGGTCCCTGAGATGTGTTCACCTCATCCCACCAATCGGGCTCATCCTGATTTGAGTATACTAACATTTAAGTAATTACATCATAGCGAATGCAGTAGGCAGCCACAGGAGAACACTGACAGAGAAGTGAACGAGGTCAATGGAAAAATGGATTCTGAGTAGAGAGAGAGTTCTCGTGGTTCCTAGAAAGGCCATCCCCCTCACAGACCTACCAACTAAATGACTACTGGCAGGAATAGAGGGAAGCCACAACATGTTACATTTCCTGTGTAGATTTGTGAATAGATATGCAATGGAATGTAGCTTGATTTATTGCATTTTAAAGTGAGCAGTGTTACCTCGCTTTGGTAAATGTTACATGAAGGGATCTGGATGAATCAGTCTCATTCTCAGATTCATTTATTTTCATGCTCATGTTCTGTGACACTGGAGTGTCACATCTGATAAGCTGCTGAACAGCTTATCAAATGGCTACTAGGACAATTTGCATTGACCCGCCCTTTTTTTACGCTGCTGCTACTCGCTGTTTATTATCTATGCATAGTCACTTTACCCCTACCTACACGTACAGTACCAGTCAAAAGATTGGACACACCTACTCATTCAATGATTTTTCTTTATTTTTACTTTTTTCTACATTGTAGAATAATAGTGAAGACATCAAAACTATGAAATAACACATATGGAATCATGTAGTAACCCAAAACGCTTTAAACAAATCAAAATATATTTTAGATTCTTCAAAGTAGCCACCCTTTGCCTTGACGACAGCTTGGCATTCTCTCAACCAGCTTCACGATGAATGCTTTTCCAACAGTCTTGAAGGAGTTCCCACATATGCTGAGCAGTTGTTGGCTTCTTTTCCTTCACTCTGCGGTTCAACTCATCCCAAACCATCTCAATTGCCTTGAGGTTGGGTGATTGTGGAGGCCAGGTCAACTGTTGCAGCACTCCATCACTCTCCTTGGTCAAATAGCTCTTACACAGCCTGGAGGTTTTTTGGTTGTTGTCATTGTCCTGTTGAAAAACAAATGATAGTCCCACTAAGCGCAAACCAGGTGAGATGGCGTATCGCTGCAGAATGCTTTAGTAGTCATGCTGGTTAAGTGTGCCTTGAATTATAAATAAATCACTGACAATGTCACCAGCAAAGGTCACCAGTACCCCCACACCATCACACCTCCTCCTCCATGCTTCACGGTGGGAACCACACATGCTGAGATCATCCATTCAGCTACTCTGCGTTTCACAAAGACACGGCGGTGGGAACCAAAAATCTCAAATTTGGACTCATCAGACCAAATTACAGATTTCCACCAGTCTAATGTCCATTGCTTGTGTTTCTTGGCCCAAGCAAGTCTCTTCTTCTTTTATTGGTGTCCTTTAGTAGTGGTTTCTTTGCAGCAATTCGACCATGAAGACCTGATTCATGCAGTCTCTTCTGAACAGTTGATGTTGAGAATGAGATGTGTCTGTTACTTGAACTCTGTGAAGCATTTATTTGGGCTGCAATCTGAGGTGCAGTTAACTCTAATGAACTTATCCTCTGCAACAGAGGTAATTCTGGGTTTCCCTTTCCTGTGGGGGTCGTCATGAGAGACAGTTTCATCACAGCGCTTGATGGTTTTTGCGACTGCACTTGAAGAAACTTTCAAAGTTCTTGACACCTCTTCATGTCTTAAAGTAATGATGGACTGTCATTTCTCTTTGCTTATTTGAGCTGTTCTTGCCAAATAGGGCTATCTTCTGTATACCAACCCTACCTTGTCACAACACAACTGATTGGTTCAAACACATTAAGAAATTCCACAAATTAATTGTTAACAAGGCACACCTGTTAATTGAAATGCATTCCAGGTGACTACCTCATGAAGCTGGTTGAGAGAATGCCAAGAGTGTGCAAAGCTGTCATCAAGGCAAAGGGTGGCTACTTTGAAGAATCTCAAATATAAAATAAAAGTTTGATTTGTTTAACACTTTTTTGGTTACTACATAATTCCATATATGTTATTTCATAGTTTTGATGTCTTCACTATTATTGTACAATGTAGAAAATGGTAAAAATAAAGAAAACCCCTTGAATGAGTAGATGTGTCCAAACGTTTGACTGCTACTGTACATATTACCTCAATTACCTCGACAAACCTGTACACCCTCACATTGACTCGGTACCGGTACCCCATGTATATAGACTCGTTATTGTTATTTTACTGCTGCTCTTTTATTTTTTACTTTAGTTTATTTAGGAAATGTTTTTCTTAAAACTTCGTTGTTGGTTAAGGGTTTGTAAGTAAGCATTTCACGGTAAGGTTGTACTCGGCGCATGTGACAAATACAATGTGATTTGATTTTGCATAGCCTCGTTTGACAATTCTCCATTCACAGTAACAGCACATGAAAGCACTGTTTCTGCATATACTGTAGCCTCTAACTCATCTAAAGACAAGACTATTAAAAAGACAAAATGGCAGAGGAACAAACTCCTTCCTCAGGTGTGAAACAGCACAATGTGACTTGATTTCCTCCTCTTTGTCCCCTCCATTCTCTCTGCCTTGCAATCTAACCAACAATGCATGTGAGGTTATAGTTTCACACTCTTCCTCAACCATCATAGACCCTGCTTGTCAAACGTTTGACCCTAAACCACCCTGCTTCATCTTCATCAACCACTCAGTCATGTAATAGGGTGTCTATTGTCTGACCACCCTGGTACCTTTGGACTGTTTCATTGTATAGGACCTGACCTGGGATCAGTGCTTTGAGCATGTCGGTATGATGTGAATGGTAGTGACAGAGTTTGGTATTGGTATTTATTATGATCCCCATCAGCTGATGCAAAAGCAGCAACTACTTTTCCTGAGGTCCACATGAAACATGACATAATACGTAGTACAGAACATTGTTTGTCAAGGACTGAAGTACATACATTTAAAACGTCACACATAGCCTACATATCAGTACATGCACACAATATCTATATCAAATATATCAATATCAAAGTCTAATACATAGTACAGTGCAAATTACAATACAATATATATATGTTTTTATGTTGTTTTTTTAAAATCTGGCTTTATTGCTAGATTGAGTTACCTGGGGTGGCAGAGTTCCATTTAGTCATAGCTCTATTTAATACTGTGCGTTTCCCAGACTCTGTCTGGACCTGGGGACTGTGAAGAGACCTCTGGTTGCATGTCTTGTGTTGTACAGATGAGCAATGTTCCCTCTAATCTGCGCAAGTGCAGCGCAGATAATGCCAATCCGTGAAAATATGCAAGATTGAACTTCGCCACGTTAGTTTGCACTATATAATCAAAGTTTTTCTGTTATCGAATCAACATTATATCAGCCCTTCTTCAATGCAAGAAACCAAAACAAATCTAACTTTGCAAGATTGAGTCTGTGATTTTGTTGTAGGCAGAGCCAGAGCGGGTGCACATTTTGTTGATATTCTTTGCTAGTGATCAAGTAATTTACCCAGTTACAGATAAGTACAGGCCAGCAATGGGGAGTTACTGCTTCCTACAATAGCACAAAATGTGTAGGCTACATTTCAAGCAGTCTTTGAAAAGCGAGTCAGACAGTACTCACTGACAGTGCTGCATTTTAAAACAGGCTTGAATATGCAAATAGGCCAATAGAGGGGTAGTCTACATTGTCTGATTCTCTGTATGGTAATAATAATGAATTGTATTTTGCAAAGTGGTTTCTTGCAACATACAATGAAATTTACAGTCACCTATTTGGCCTATGGTAAATCATTAATTTATGTCAAGCCCTTCAGGTATCCTAGTGGTTAAGAGCATTGGGCCAGTAACCAAAAAGTCACTGGAACGAATCCCCAAGCCGACTAGGTGAAAAATATGTCTGTGCCCTTGATCGAGTCACTTAACCCTCTGGGTAATAGCGTCTGCTAAATTACTCAAATGTAAATAATGTAAAAACGTTTTTAAAAGTTTCATGCAATGTAGACCTGCATTGAATACCCAGCATACTGTAGGCTATATCATATAAATCAGTTTCTTGAAGGCGCATGCCCATCAGTAACTGGAGGAAGCAGTTTCATACAGTGCATTCGGAAAGTATTGAGACCCATTGACTTTTTCCACACTTTGTTATGTTACAGCTTTATTCTAAAATGGATTCAATAGTTTTTTCCCTCATCAATCTAGACACAATACCCTATAATGACAAAGCAAAAACAGGTTTTTAGACATTTATGCAAATGTATTAAACATTTAAAACAATTCATACCCTTTACTAAGTACTTTGTTGAAGCACCTTTGGCAGCAAACACAGCCTTGACTCTTCTTGGGTATAACTCTACAAGCTTGACACACCTGATTTGGGGAGTTTGTCCCATTCTTCTCTGTAGATCCTCTCAAGCTCTGTCAGGTTGGATGGGGAGCGTCACTGCACAGCTATTTTCAGGTCTCTCCAGAGATGTTCGATCAGGTTCAAGTCCGGGCTCTGGCTGGGCAACTCATGGACACTCAGAGACTTATCCCGAAGCCACTCCTGCATTGTCTTGGCTGTGTGCTTAGGGTCATTGTCCTGTTGGAAGGTGAACCTTCACCCCAGTCTGAGGTCCTGAGCGCTCTAGAGCAGGTTTTCATCAAGGATCTCTATGTACTTTGCTCCGTTTCCCTCGATCCTGATTAGTCTCCCAGTCCCTGCTGCTGAAAAACATCCCCACATCATGAAGCTGCCACCACTATGCTTCCCCGTAGGGATGGTGCCAGGTTTCCTCCAGGCGTGAAGCTTGGCATTCAAGCCAAAGAGTTCAATCTTGGTTTTGCCAGACCAAAAAATCTTGTTTCTGATGGGATGATTGTCCTTTAGGTGCCTTTTGGCAAACTCCAAGCAGGCTGTCATGTGCCTTTAACTGAGGAGTGGCTTCCGTCTGGCCACTCTATCATTATGGTCTGATTGGTGGAGTGCTGCAGAGATGGTTGTCCTTCTGGAAGGATCTCCCATCTCCACAGAGGAACTCTGGAGCTCTGTCAGAGTGACCATCAGCTTCTTGGTCGCCTCCCTGACCAAGGCCCTTCTCCCCCGATTGCACAGTTTGGCCAGGCGGCCAGCTCTAGGAAGAGTCTTGGTGTTTCCCACCTTCTTCCATTTACGAATGATGGAGGCCACTGTGTTCTTGAGGACCTTCAATGCTGCAGCAATATTTTGGTACCCTTCCCCAGATCTGTGCCTCGACACAATCCTGTCTTGGAGCTCTACAGACAATTCCTTCGATCCCATGGCTTGGTTTTTGCTCTGACATGCACTGTCAACTGTGAGACCTTATATAGACAGGTGTGTGCCTTTCCAATCATGTCCAATCAATTGAATGTACCACAGGTGGACTCCAATCAAGCTGTAGAAACATCTCAAGGATGATCAATGGAAACAGGATGCACCTGAGCTCAATTTCGAGTGTCATAGCTTAGGGTCTGAATTATTATGTAAATAAAGTATTTCTGTGCTATTTTTATAAATTTGCAAAGATGTCTAAAAACCAGTTTTCACTTTTCCATTTTGGGGTGTTGTGTGTAGATTGATGAATTCGTTTTTCTTTTTATTCATTTTAGAATAAGGCTGTAACTTAAAAAAATGTGGAAAAGGTCAAGGGGTCTGAATCATTTCAGAAGTGCAGCGTCAGGATGTTCCTCATTACACACATCAACATTGCAAATCTTTTTGTATGATCATTTATAAACAATTTTAGGTCCAGTCTTTGGAACTTTGGTTTGTCAAGATATGGCTATTATATGATCACTACATCCGATGGGTGTGGATGCTGCTTTAGAGCAGATTTCTGCAACACAACATAAGTAAAGATGTGATGATTTGGTTCCTGTTCAGTTTGTAAATACCCTGGTAGGTTGACTGAAAACTTGAACCAGATTGCAGGCACTGGTTACAGCTTGGAGCTTGGTTTTGAGTGGACAGCTCGATGACAACGAGTCAATATTTCACTCAACACACAACATTTCACACATGTAGTCCAAATAGAGCAACTGCTCACCCTCCGACCGCAAGTCACTACAGAGGGTAGTCTCTCTGCTACTGCATGGCAAGCGGTACCAGAGCGCCAGGTCTAGCTCCTGAACATCTAATCAAATGGCTACCCAGACTATTTGCACTGCCCCCACACCTCTATTTTACGCTGCTGCTACTCTCTGTTATTATCTATGCATAGTCACTTTAATAACTCTACCTACATGTACATATTACCCCAATTACCTCGACTAACCGGTGCTCCCGCACATTGACTCTATACCGGTACCCCCTGTATATAGCCTATATAGCTATTGTTATTTTACTGCTTCTCTCTAATTATTTGTTACTTTTATTTATTTATTTTTGTTGGTATTTTTCTTAAAACTGCATTGTTGGTTAAGGGCTTGTAAGTAAGCATTTCACTGTTGTATTCGGCRCATGTGAAACATAACATTTGATTTGATTTGATTTTGATTTGAATACTGACTTTTAGCACTTGGCGGTCTACAGCGTCTTCCTACGAGAGCAGGCTTAAGGAGAGGCAGCTATACCTGCGCAGCAGCTCATCTGTGAGAGATATTGCGTGCAGCTCACCATTAGCAGAGTGCCTTTTTCTGTGTGTGATTTTCAGTATTTGTGTATTTCTCACGTGTGTGTGTGTTTGTGTGTGTGTGTGTGTGTGTGTGTGGCCTCTTGTACGCTACTGAGGAATTGCTGCACCTTGGGCATGTGCGTCCCTCTCTCCAGTATGTTGTTATGGATAAATAAATCATATCACAGGGCAGAGAGAGGGATATCCTCCAATCTAGGAGCTTCCTGGTGGGCATGTAGAAATCACAAAGTGATTCCTCAACTGATGACGAGGAACTGAGTATGAATCAGTTTTAATGTGTGGACGGAGGGCGTTGTGTGTTTGGGGCGGGCGTGGGGGGGGGGGTTTAGGTTGGATAGCATTCAACCAGCCTTGCAGGCAATGAGTCACGCCATTTGTCGATGTCCGACCAGAGATCCATTTTAACATGTTAGCCTGGCCAAGTGTGTTCAGGTCATGTTCATCCTTACCCCCACTGCTGACATATTTGTGAGGTCAGGTTACTTGAGGGTGYATGAACACCATTGGGAATGAACAAGTCAGTCTAAGGACACTTTTAATTGGATGTGCAGGAGAGGCTGGAAACAAATTCACAAGACTGTCATGGGTCTAGACACCCAGCGGTCAATGACTCAGGTCAGAAGTACCAGTTTGGTCTCTCTGCTCCTGTCCTGCATTAACTTACAGTACACCCTTTACTTTCRACAGTCTCTATGGGTCCGCTAAGTGCATTCATAAGGGGCTACCTGCTGAGCACTTGGACTCAATCTCAATACYCTCCCCCTTGTTTACGTGTGTTCCTTGGTGGGGGAGTGGCACCGAAAACAGCACAACTAGTGGTAGGGAGAGATCCATAAGGCCTAGGGAATGGGACATCACTACATCACTCACGCACATCAAACTGCCAACAGAAACCACGCAATTCATTAACGACGAGTCTTGTGTTTTTCACAATGCCTGTTATGGTGGCAATAATAGCTCTCCTTATATTTCTCATGTAACAAATACCTGCTTATCATATGAGCAACAATTGAGAACAGCAGAACAACATGTTCCCTTAATGTAGGCTACCCAACTCTTTCTAGAGCACCCGGTTAAATTGTGCATAAGAGCATTTTTAAACTTTCGAAATGGTTAAACTAGTGAAATATGTGATTATTGTAAAAGTTTGCTAGTTTGCTTAATTTACTATCATACTAAATTAAAATATGTAATAATTTTTTCCATATTTAATTTGTATTTAGGCTACTTTCCTTGATGTGGACACTGTTTCTACATTACACAAGCTCACGTTTTGAACACATCAAATTGAGGGGAATTACACATCCTTTTAACCTCAGATTGGTGATGTTTGTATAAAAGTTTACATTCATCACTGACATAAGATCAATTGTTTAAAACGGATCAATATCTTTGATGATGTACCGTTGGTTTTGTCACGAGCTGGGTTAGAACTTAGACTTAGAAGGCTTAGAACTTAGAACACAGAGTTAATTTTTCGAACTCAAATCTGGCACGGATAATTCCCTTCTATAAAAGTTGCTGGCCACACACCAACACATGGATTTGACAGTCAAACTATTACTTAAATAGCAGCTAACCATTGTCACTGTTGATATCCTATGGCGGGTTGTGATTCGTTGAAGTGAATTAACAGATTTTTTTGTTTTTTTACTCTTTTCCTTGATGGCAGCCTCCAGAAATCAACATCCACCATTCCAAAATTCTCGTCTAACCAACCATGTATAAGTTATTCCAAGTTTCCGTGATGAAGACACACAATGCGTGCCTGCCCTCTGCTGGTCAGAGAATTTGAATTGAAGGTTTGAACTGCACGGAAAAAGGTATGTGTACGTACATGCGTGTGTGTGTGAAAGAGAGAATCTGGTAGACTTTGGGTTGGCAACTAATAATTTTAGCTGACAGGTAAGTCAGTTGGATGGCTCTTCCTCACATTGCTTATCAGTGAGGCGGTGGATGGTCCGTGAGATGTGTTGACCTCATCCCACCAATTGGGCTCATCCTGATGGATTCTGAGTATGTTAAAAGTGAGAGAGGGAGTTCTATTAACTCTTAGAAAGGTCCTATTCTGTTTCCACCTGTTTCTGATAGCAGCGTTTGTGATGCGCTGCAAACCTCCCACAGCTGTAGATTACGTCACCCCCTGCATCCATTAGTTATGTAATGCAATGAGATGATGGGGCGTTTTGGGCAGGTCAAATGAGGTCACTTGTAAATGCATGCCTCATCTTTATTTACGTAGGAGGTTATTCTCACTGAGAGAGTTTTCAAAACCCCTCGACCACTAGCCGTGGTTAAAACAAGTATTTTGTCTCTCTGTGGCCTTGCACAAATCAGAAGTCCTGAATGCATCTCATTGCATGTGAGTCATCTTATTACTGGTTGGTGAAGTTTGACCTTTTGAGTGCCAGGGTCTTTGTCAATCCCTGTCCCTTCATGGCCTCAGTACTTGTCACACAGCCACTATCTCTACCGGCACCCATCCCACCCCCCCTCCATGGGTGCCTGCCCTGCCAGGGCTCAGTGGGCACAGATCAGGGTGACGGAGGGTGCTGGATCTCCGTTGGGAACAACGATGTGCGAGTACGGGGTGGGGCGGCCCCAGCAATAACAGACGGAGCCAAGCGGCTGCTCAGGGGACTGGAGCTACATGATGATGCTCTGCTCCACTGAGACCCCCAGGCTCATGGCAGCACGGCCTTCCCTCCGTCCGCCCGGGTGGTCTGTACAGTAGCCCGACTGCCACGACCGGGGGCACAGAGCTGACCCTGGATGCTACTAAAGCTTGTCATCTTCTGTTCTCGCTTTCTGCTGCCCCATCCCCATCCTTTCCACCTCTCCCCTCGCTGGGAACAAAGTACATTAACTATACAGGAAGACTAGGACTCTGGCTCACAGACCAACCAACTAAATGACTACTGGCAGGAATAGAGGGAAGCCATTCCATTTTTTTCCCTGTGTAGATTTGTGAAGAGATATGCAATGGAATTTTGCTTGATATATTGCATTTTAAAGTGAGCAGTGTTACTTCGCTTTGGTAA
This sequence comes from Salvelinus sp. IW2-2015, assembly GCF_002910315.2. Lineage (NCBI taxonomy): Eukaryota > Metazoa > Chordata > Actinopteri > Salmoniformes > Salmonidae > Salvelinus > Salvelinus sp. IW2-2015. The sequence continues at coordinate 8,821,995 of NC_036862.1, read as the reverse complement.
ATGTTAAATGAAGGGATCTGGATGAATCAGTCTCATTCTCAGATTCATTTATTTTCATGCTCATGTTCTGTGACACTGGAGTGAGCGTTATGAACACTGACCCTAATTTCCCACCTGCATAGCCTCGTTTGACAATTCTCCATTCACAGTAACAGCACATGAAMGCACTGTTTCAGCATATTCTGTAGCCTCTAACTCATCTAAGACAGACTATTAAAAAGACAAAATGGCAGAAGAACAAACTCCTTCCTCAGGTATGAAACAGCACAACGTGACTTGATTTCCTCCTCTTTGTCCCCTCCATTCTCTCTGCCTTGCAATCTAACCAACAATGCATGTGAGGTTATAGTTTCACACTCTCCCCCAACCATCATAGACCCTGCTTGTCACAAATTTGACCCTAAACCACCGTGCTTCGTCTTCATCAACCAATGTCATGTACTGTAATAGGGTGTCTATTGTCTGACCACCCTGGTACCACCCTGGACTGTTTCATTGTATAGGACCTGACCTGGGATCAGTGCTTTGTGCATGTTTGTATGACGTGAATGTTAGTGACAGAGTTTGGAGCTGTACCGTAGCCATTGTAGGAGAGAGGGGAGGGAGCATCAGCTCATCTGTGAAAGATATTGCGTGCAGCTCAGCATTAGAGGCTCTTTTTATCTCTTTGTGTGGGTATACTGTATGAGTGCGTGACTCTGTTTGTGTATGTCTCACTGTGTGTGTGTGTGTGTGTGTGTGTGTGTGTGTGTGTGTGTGTGTGTGTGTGTGTGTGTGTGTGTGTGTGTGGTGTGTGTGTTTGTGTGTGTGTGTGTGTGTGTGTGTGTGTGTGTGTGTGTGTGGTGTGTGTGTGTGTGTGCCTTTTGCACTACAGTGAAATACTGCCCTTGGGCATATGTGTCCCTCTCTCCAGTATGTTGAGGGATATACCCCCATCTTGGAGCCTCCTGGTGGGCATGTGGAGAGCATAACGTGATAGTTCCTCATCGTCAGGAAGGCTAAATGAGTCTGAGTCTGAACCAGTTTTAACATGCAGATGGGTAGCATTCTAAATTGCGGTGTGTTTGTTTGTGAGTGTGTGTGTTTGCAATAGGTTGTCCATGGAATGTCTGATTTCATGTGTACTGGTGCCCACTGAGCGAGCACACAGATCCGTAGCATGGATGTTTAGGGATAGCATTCAGCCAGCCTTGCTTAATGATTCATGCCATTTTGGATGGTTCGATGTCCAACCAGAGATGCATTTTAACATGTTAGCCTGGCCAAGTGTCTTCTGGAGCTGTCATATCTATCCTTACCCACATTGCTGACATATTTGGGAGGTCAGCTTACTTGAGGGTGCATGAGCACGGTGGGAAATGAGTAAGTCTAAGGACACACTAAATTGGATGCACTATCAGGTATGAAGGTAAGACCCAGATGCAGACATGTCGAATTAACAAAGGTTTAATAATCCAACAGGGGCAGGCAATAGACAAGTCAAGGGAGGCAGGGGCCAGTAAACCAGAGGTTGGTTAATGGTACTAGAGAGAGACCGGGAAAAGCAGGAGCTGAGAACAAAAACGCTGGTTGACTTGACAAACAAGACGAACTGGCAACAGACAAACAGAGAACACAGGTTTAAATACACAGGGGATATTGGGGAAGATGGACGAAACATGGAGGGGGGTAGAGACAATCGGAAAGACAGGTGAAACAGATCAGGGTGTGTGACATGCACAAGAGGTTAAAAAAAAATCTCCAGATTGTCATGGGTCTAAACACCCAGTGGTCATTGACTCAGGTCAGAAGTACCAGTTTGGTCTCTCTGCTCCTGCCCTGCATAAACGTATAGTATACCCATTTATTTTCTACAGTCTCTATGGTGCACTAGGTGCATTTCTAAAGAATAAAAGCTTAAAAAAGGGAATACCTGCTGAGCACTTTAAAGGTAGTAACATCCCTGCAGTCAAACCTATGGTCCATTGGACTCAGGCCCAAAAATGTTTTAAGATGACAAGGTAACTTGTTTTAGACAACAGTAAGAAAAGCAAAGTCAATGGAAAGCGCCAACTGTGCAGTGTTCTTAAATTATTACTGTGCAGTGTTCTTAAATTATTACTGTGCAGTGTTCTTAAATTATTACTGTGCAGTGTTCTTAAATTATTACTGTGCAGTGTTCTTAAATTATTACTGTGCAGTGTTCTTAAATTATTACTGTGCAGTCAAAATTCGATATATCCAGTGTTTTGTATCATATTGCTGATGAAACTAACACTGTTAAAGTGTGGAAAAATATGATCACTTATTTTCTGGTTGAAAATACAATATACACAGGACCTTCTAATCAGCAGGTTTTGCATGGATGGAGTTTTGGCTTACCTGGTGACATCACCAGGCAGTATAAGTTCATAGACCAATAACAAAGGAGGAGGGTATATGATATGCTCACTTACATATTTACTTTATTTCTTCTTATTTCTAATCTTTTTTTAGTAGCAATACGTTGTTATTGATTATTGCACTGTTGGGTTTTGAGTTTGCAACAAAGGCTTTTCACTGTGCATGTGACATGARAACTTGAAACAAAGGGGCCTCCCGGGTGGCGCAGTGGTCTAAGGCAGAGACTCTGGGTTYGAGCCTAGGCTCTGTCGTCCKGGTTAGAGAGGGTTTGGCCGGCAGGGATATCCTTGTCTCATCGCACACTAGCGACTCCTGTGGTGGGCCAGGCGCAGTGCATGCTGACCAGGTCGCTAGGTGTACGGTGTTTCCTCTGACATATTGGTGCGGCTGGCTTCCGGGTTGGATGCGCGCTGTGTTAAGAAGCAGTGCGTGCGGCTTGGTTGGGTTGTGTTCCGGAGGACGCATGGGTCTCGACCTTCGCCTCTCCCGAGTCCGTGCGGACAAGACAGTAACTACCAGCAATTGGATACCATGAAAATTGGGGAGAAAATGGGGGTAAAATATATTTTTTCAAATTAAAAACATGAAACAATGTGTTCCAAACCTCTCTACCAATGCTAGTTTTCAGGTAACATACAGTATCCCTACAAATCCCTACAAATCTCTTACACCACTCCCAGACAGTCCCAGCAAAATGATTGTTCGAGAAAGGATCTTTTGCTTAAAAGCGATTGTTTATTATTTTATTTTTTAAATTATGGAAACGCATCATAGTAAAGTACTGAATTGTTACCTAGAAGTGATTTGATATTGAAATAAAAAGGGCCATTAAGCATTGTGAATTTGTCTTTAAAAAACAATCCTAACAGGCCATCACTTTGAGAGGATTTCACATTGTTTTGCTGCAGGATATCTGGCGAGTTGTAACAGTCATGCCAGTGTAATGACATTTGAGTGCAGATTAACCCAGAGATGTGGAAGCATTACATTTAAGCTAATACAAATTATTCCCAATTGTCTTGGAAGGTCCCTATGGTTCTGCTTTGAAAAACATAAATTTCTCACAACGAGTTTAACTTGATCTGAGGGCGCAACAGCAACATACAGGCAATATAGTCCCCCAGGAGGTCTACAGTGCTTTCAGAAAGTATTCAGACCCATTGACTTTTTCCACATTTTGTTACATTACAGCCTTGTTCTAAAATTGATTAAATATTATTTTTCCCTCATCAATCTGCACACAATACACCATAATGGAGGTGACCAAGAGGTGACCAAGAACCCGCTGGTCACTCTGACAGAGCTCCAGAGTTCCTTTGTGAAGATGGGAGAGTCTTCCAGAAGGACAACCATCTCTGCAGCACTCCACCAATCTGGCCTTTATAGCGTGGCCAGACGGAAGCSACTCCTCAGTAAAAGGCACATGACAGCCCGATTGGAGTTTGCCAAAAGGCACCTAAAGGACTCTCAGACCATGAGAAACAAGATTCTCTGGTCTGACGAAACCAAGATTGAACTCTTTGGCCTGAATGCCAAGCATCACGTCTGGAGGAAACCTGGCACCATCCCTACGGTGAAGCATGGTAGTGGCAGCATCATGATGTGGGGATGTTTTTCAGCAGCAGGGACTGGGAGACTAATCAGGATCGAGGGAAAGATGAACGGAGCAAAGTACATAGAGATCCTTGATGAAAACCTGCTCCAGAGCACTCAGGACCTCAGACTGGGGCAAAGGTTCACCTTCCAACAGGACAATGACCATTTGCACACAGCCAAGACAACACAGGAGTGGCTTTGGGACAAGTCTCTGAATGTTCAAGAGTGGCCGGACTTGAACCCGATCGAACATCTCTGGAGAGACCTGAAAATAGCTGTGCAGCGACGCTCCCCATCCAACCTGACAGAGCTTGAGGGAGTGAGTGAAGAACTTTGATCACTTGTGGGGTTAATATGACCCACAAATCAATGCAAACTATAGTCATGTGTCAAACTCTGGTGGCCGCGAAGTGTCACATTTAATCAACACTTCTGCATTTTCGGCATGTTAGACAAAATGATGACGCTAGCTTGCTAAAAAATATATAATACCAGTCAAAAGTTTGGACACACCTACTCATTCCACGGTTTTTCTATATTTGTACTATTTTCTACATTGTAGAACAGTAGTGAAGACATCAAAGCTATGAAATAACACATGTGGAATCATGTAGTAACCAAAAAAGTGTTAAACAAATCAAAATATATTTTATATTTCAGATTCTTCAAAGTAGCCACCCTTTGCCTTGATGACAGCTTTGCACACTCTTGGAATTCTCTCAACCAGCTTCATGAGGATTGCTTTGAGGAATGCTTTTCTAACAGTCTTGAAGGAGTTCCCACATATGCTGAACACGTTGGCTGCTTTTCCTTCACTCGGCGGTCCAACTCATCCCAAATCATCAATCAAGATGACATTGATTTTAACGTTGGCAAATTCACTTAGTCTTGTAGTGAGGAGCTCATAAAACATAGCTAGCTTCATAAACATATTTTTGAGAATTCTGAAATGTATTTGAATAAATGACCAAGCTATGGGTAACAGCAGCTAGCTACCTGACAGGAGTGCTTTCTAGCTCTGTTAGGTTGCTCAGTACATTAATAGCTTTGAGGTTTGGGTCTTTTAAGCTCAACTTGCCAGCAGCATACCACCCTGCATACCACTGCTGGCTTGCTTCTGAAGCTAAGCAGGGTTGGTCCTGGTCAGTCCCTGGATGGGAGACCAGGTGCTGCTGGAAGTGGTGTTGGAGGGCCAGTAGGAGGCACTCTTTCCTCTGGTCTAAACAAAGATCCCAATGCCCCAGGGCAGTGATTGGGGACACTGCTCTGTGTAGGGTGCCGTCTTTCGGATGGGACGTTAAACGGGTGTCCTGACTCTCTGAGGTCATTAAAGATCCCATGGCACTTATCGTAAGAGTAGGGGTGTTAACCCCGGTGTCCTGGCTAAATTCCCAATCTGGCCCTCAACCATCACAGTCACCTAATAATCCCCAGTTTACAATTGGCTCATTCATCCCCCTCCTCTCCCCTGTAACTATTCCCCAGGTCGTTGCTGCAAATGAGAATGTGTTCTCAGTCAACTTACCTGGTAAAATAACRGTAAAATAAAAAATAAATAAATAAAAAACTTCAAGATTTCCACCAAGGACGTTGCCTCTCCAATCATCACTCTCCCTCGCTTGGGCAAGGGACATTTAAGGTACACTAGGATGTGACGATTTAAAACGACATTCAAGGTCTGAAGTTTTAGGGACGAGGGATGTCTACTTTGAGTTTGGACTGCAGCCCATGTCTCAATTGTATCAAGGCTTAAAAATCCTTCTTTAACCTGTCTACTCCCCTTCATCTACTCTGATTGAAGTGGATTTAACAAGTGACATCAATAAGGGATCATAGCTTCCACTTGGTCAGACTGTCATAGAAAGAGCAGGTGTTCCTAATGTTTTCATGAACAGCAACCGTTTTCACAGAACCAGCAACATCATCAGTAATAGGGTACATTCACACTCTGTGCCAGAAAGGGGGAGTTATTTTTTAAGGCTCAGAGAAAACATGATGCTACTTTCACAACTACTACTGGAAACCTGACCTTGCTTCAACCCTGCGCCAAAAAGTGCTAGTCCAGAAGTTAGGGGCACTGAAAAGTTTATTCTGTTTGATGTTTATGTATAATGCCAGCTAAAACATACATTGTGTTTTGTTATATTTCTCTTGACAATATATGCCACTTTGCCAGTGGGTGCACTTTAATTGAGAGCTGTGACATAACTGGCTTTCAAAACTGCACATTCTRCACAGCACAGTTATCGTCTTGGAAGTGTAAAGAGAAACGGGGAGGTTACTTTGTCTTGTCATCCCGAGGCATCATCTGTTAACCACCAAATAGTGTCTTATTTTGTGATAAGAAGAGCAGCTAGTCCTATGCTGCTGTGAGCATTACACTTGAGCTCTTTCACCTTGTTCGCTATTTTGAGATGTATTCATTTTTAAAATGGCTCAGAGGTATCCCMAAAAAAWGGTGACCTTAAAAGTCTTACTTCCATTTGAAGTAACATGCAAAGTAAATTCATATTTTCCCATKTCATTATGAATTCGAACCTGATAGATTAATGACACAATATGAACTTGAGAATGCCAGATGTGTAATGTGTTTCATAGTACACCACTTTTTAATTTTGTTTGTTGTTTTTTGAGGAGAAATGCAAAATTGCAMTGTATTATCTTCGTTTTCAAGACCTAGGGCAAGTTTCAGAAGATTATTTGGCTCCATTACCCCATATGAAAATCCCTCCCATAAGCAGAATCCGTAATAAGCTCTATTTGAGGTTCTTTGCCCATTAATAGAGCAAAATCAGGAATTTGCATGGCTTTACCAATAAAATGGTGTATAATACTACCAGAAGAGGAGAAACATGYCCTAACTGACCTAGCAACAGTGTGCTATCCATCTCTCCAACAATGGCTTTWCCTATGTGAAAGGGACAAACACGCCATAGCACATGTGCACTGTAGCATTAATGGGTYTCAAAGTGATAAATGAACTTGGCAAARTGAACGAGAGAATACCTAATGTTGAGTGAACAAAGTAGASCAGTGGTCACCAACCTTTTCTGAGTCAAGATCACTTTCGCAGTCAAAACGCGAGCCGAGATCTACCGCTCAGAATTTGTTTTAAACGTGACTTCAAAAATGTAACAATAAGCTAATAAAAAACGTTCTGTAGGAATGAGGTTTGTGCAGTAGGCCTAATACTTTATCACAGCATATTGGCTATATGCCTGGCCTACCAATATTGTTCTTCTCAGACCATATTATATTTCAAAACTCAAGCTTTGATAATTAAATAGATCATTTGGTGTAGCATTTGCGAGGCACAGCTGAGCATAAATTGAAATAATTAGCACATGTGCTTTTTTTATGTTACTGGACTGATGGTACCTGCATCTGATGGYCATGCTGCTTTCAGGACAACGGGGCACTAGGGAACATTCATGTTTCTTTGACCAGAGAAARTGAAATATTCCTCGATATTAAAATAGACACGAGCTGATAATAATAATTTTTAAAAGCAAAGGCTATCGATACACTTGGCTACTCATTCATTGCAGCTGCAGCGCAAGTGGATGTAGGCAGAAGAGAATTTTGTAATTCTCTTGAATAAAAACAGTGAGTGTTGAATAAAAACTTAGTCAGACATGAACTCACTCATAAAAACAGCATCCCTTTGCTGTATTCTTTATCAGTCTCTCTCTGGTCATGGTTTTAAAAGTTATGAAACCTCACATAGGCTAGTATCAAACTTTGGTGTGGCCAAGGTCGTGATTTGAGCTATCCGATTGGTCAGAGCAGTAGGTTCTAAGGTCYGCMRTGTAGGCGGAGTATGTTTTATTTTYTTTGACTAATGAAATGGTTCAAAATGGGAACACTTTGCCTACCCGGTGCGCAGTGCTTCTGAATCRAGTGSACATACAGTCAACTGCGCAACACAAAATGAAAAGGAGCACAAGCCTTTATGCCCTTATCATTGGCTTTTCTACAGAAATGTTTGGTGATCGACTAGGAATGCCTTGAAGTAGACCACCGAACTAGAGGGTTAAGGTGCAGAATCAAAGAGAGGGCTACTGAGAATCACAATTTAAAATTGTTAAAGATTGTGCATTCACTGCAAGGACTGAAGGAGAAGGCATGACTGAGGAAGTAAGAAGAGGCCCATAACATGGCGGACATATTGAGGTTTGAAGAGAAAGCCATCCACACAGAGTTGTTGTCAGGAGTGACGTGAAGTTCATCAGTACAGTGACTGGGATATCCCATAAACTAACCGGTCTCCAGCTATTTTGGAGAGGCTATTAATCAACATGAGTGGGTTTGGCTCTGCTGAGTGTACTTGTTGTGATGTTTGCAACTAATCCTACAGATGTGCRAGTGGACGTCACAAGCTACTCAGCACATCCACAATACATTAGTCAGCATCAGCCCCCATGATGTTCTCATTCCATTGAACAAGACTCCATGCACTCTCCCGGCCGCATGCTATAGCTACATTACTGTAAGCATTGTCATGAGCTGCTAATGCAACACGAACAAAACACAAAACAACGTCACTAGGACGCACGCTGACTGGCGAATTACAGCGAGCATCATGCTTTTCTCAGAAACGTACACAAAAGTACACCGCCACGGGTGGTTTTGTGACTTCAGCTGGCCTGCGAGCCAAAATGAAAATAACCCTTGCTCGAGAGGCGCATACCCACGCTGTACTCTGATCCCCCCCAGCTGCAAGGAATGGGAAATTGGGATGTGGGTGGATACAGCAGGACGTAGGAAGATCGTCAATAGCTGCGCATCTCTGGACAGAGAAATCGATAACATTATCAGCTTGGCAATGTTAGAATTGGCTACAAGACAGCAACAATTGTTTACAGAATCTTTCAGTTCATTTTCTATTGAACTACAAAGACTCCATTTAACTATATGCGTCCCTCCTTGTACATTTTCTTGAGCAAAATCACACCCTAAGGAGTTTGTCAGCTCCAACTGATGCCTTTTCAGTACATAATAACTAAGACAATGTAATGGTAATGTACAACACACTCTTTTCATCTTTGATCTCCAGCCATGCAACACTATGGCACTAGCTGGAGCTAAACACTGTTCAATGCAACATAAAGATATCAGGCCTTCCCAAGTGTCCCCTCATATTCCTCCTTCTCAAATCACTTTGGATCCTGCTCTGGTTGGGGAGCTCATGGTGATGTTGGCTATGATGACACAAGTGGGCTGGGTACAGTAGGATGGTGGTCACGGTCAGCATGGGAACCTCCTCAAGCACTTGTCCCAGCCCAGACACGCATGAGAAGGCATAGCCCTCTCCTGCAGTCAAATGACCTAGTGGCCTCATGGGTGGAACGTTATTCATATTTTTCATAATGAATATACATTCTTTCCAAAAAAGCAGCCAAAAATCTGGTGTTTCTATATCAAACGGTCTTCTGTGATGTATATAAAGTGTAATACTGGGATGCAAAATCAACATACAGTATTATACATTTTAACTCTATATCTGATATGGTACAGGTGTCTTCTTTTTTAAAGACCATTACCATCTGTGTGATGTGTACTCTTCTGTTTTAAAGTAGATTTAAGACTACCAAGAAACACTCTGTGTGACCCTGATTTAGCCCACTGCAGTGAAAGGTTAATCATCTGTCGGCTAAGGGAGTGTGGGGCGGTTGAGGCATGTTCATAACTATTACGGTTCGCCTGCCAATGTATGCCTTTAATTGTATGCCTGCTGAGCCGCCACACACCCCACACAGTACCATTATGAATGCTGTGACTGTGATAGAGGGCAGTGAGGTCAATCCCCTTGGAGTCGAGTAATTCAGAACATACAGTAGAGAGAAGAGAGATGGTATTTGTTGTCATATTGATAATATGATAATATGATAATATGTGTAGTAATAGCACATAAGGAGTAGCACTGGTACACRTTATCTATAGTACTACAGTAGTACTAATAGTAGTAGCTTATTCGTATTGGTGTTTGTAACAATGTGTTTGACTCAATGAGGAATATGTACTAWTGAAAACTAAACAAATAGTATATATGGAATACTACTGTTTGCCAAAGGGGAAGTCTCTCCTGATTTGCTTTGTGACGCTCACTCCTACTTTAGGGATACAGTGCCCTTGGCACAGAGCTTTAGGACGGATATCGATTCAGGTTTTAATGAATTTGACCCRAAACCCATTCATCWTAGACAGAAAGGGAGATACAGAAGATGGTAAGAGAAAAGGTCTAAGGCTGTGGCTGAAACACTCTCAGACAGACTCTGTCTCAAGTATCTACACATTGGCAGAGCAATTAGAAAATACTGTACTTCAGTCGGATGTCAAGACTAGAAGCAGCAGCAGAGTGTGTTACATGTGAATAGGATGAGGTTTGGTAGAGGGGTCCTGTCAGAAGAATCTAGTACAAACCCAACTCAAAAGGGTTTTAAGATAATCCACAAAGTGAACAAAACAAGTCAATTGCTTGAACAAAAAAGTTGCGGCATAGTATTTGAGACAGCCACACTCGTTGCAACTGCAACAACAAAGAATGGGAACTTGGATGTGTTGACGCCAGAATCAAGTTTGACATATGCTCCCATACGTAGGAATGTGGGAACAYATACTAAACTTTAGACTACTTTAATACACATCTAAGTGAATTTGTCAAAATATTTATGACGTCTTCAAATGGGGGGACTAGAAACATAAAGTGCTTTCATTTCTAAAGCGTAAAACAGATACGCATGAAAACACCCTCAAATAACTAAAAAAGTGACATTCTGTACTGTCGCCTCATATGAAACATTTGATCTCAAATTCRAAATGCTGGAGTATAGAGACAAATTAAAAGTTTTAGCTTCACCGTCCTAATAAATATGTAGGGGAGTGTAACTTCAATGTGTGTACTGTCGCCTCATATGAAACATTTGATCTCAAATTCAAAATGCTGGAGTATAGARACAAATTAAAAGTTTTAGCTTCACCGTCCTAATAAATATGTAGGGGAGWGTAACTTCAATGTGTGTTGTTCCTGGTATTTGCTCAGTAGAGCATCGCCCACACGAACAAAGGAATGACGGTGACTCTAAACCTGCGAAACTAACTAGGCCAAATCCATTCAGTCATCATCGTGAATCGAGTGATCTAGTGTGGAGATTCTGTCGAGCTACATCATGAACCTTACCTGGMACGAGGAGATAGATAGTGGCATGTCACCAAGCCAAACTATGCCTACCGGGAGTCAGGTCATTGAAGCTACAGTAGTTCGGATAACATGCTACATTACCTTCCAGACCTTTCTACCAATGCCAAAGGGAGGGATTCACACATCACACGTCAGTGACCAGCTTAATGTTTGTTTTTGATTATCATGTATTCTTGTGGGAGAAGCATCTCATTTGGAAGTGAGAGAGGCAATCTATCTGCCAATAAAAACAGTTTCCTGGCCGTTGAATAATGTTCTGTTCATAGATTCAGTCAGGCTCCTCTGCAACATCCTCCTCTCATAATCAAAAATCAGTCAATGTTTATCCAAATCCAAACATCAATCAAAAGGTACGACTTATTGAGGGGAGACATACATGGCCAGAGGCGTAAGCTCTTTGTGAAGAGAATCTCTGCTAATATGTCATTGCGCGCTAGATAGACAGATTTGTTTTTGAAAATGACTGAAGCAGTCACCAGTTTCCCTGTGGAAAATAATAGGAGTCATGCAATAAACATTTTAGTCAAAAAACTGAGAGGCTTTTAATAACCAATTCTCTATTGAAATTAAAAACTAAGGGGAGTGAATGGGTAAAGAATAGCCACTGAAAGYTGTACACTGGGCATCAGGGCTTCGGGGAAGGTGGCCATCATTATTATCTAACATGGAGGCAAGTGCCAAGAGGGTGAAAACAAAAAATTAAATAAAATGACTATATTTAGGCGTWGGTTCATGCAGTGATAATTTCAATTCCTGAAAGTTAATGGACAGATGTCACGCCTAGCTTYGTAAGTTACTCAAGGCGTCAAGAAATTCTGTCTTTTAAAACAATTACATTCCCAAATKGAAATGTTGAATAAGACCACTGAATACCCTAAAGTTAAATCTGTTTTGAAAGGGTGACATGTTTCTGAATCTTCTCTGCATGTAATCGTTTCACCAACAGGTGAAAGCTTGTTTTCTATACTCAAAAGGATATATTTCTCTAATCTTAGAATAAAGTGTGATTCCGTACAAAACCCAGACAACAAAAGAATGATTTGGGGGATTTTCACAATTTAATGCATAGCATAGTCCATTGGAAGTAGGATTGTTGACATATATCTGACATGTTGTATCTAAAAGCATAATTGAGAAATTACCAAAGTTTGCATATTTATTACATTTTGGCCTTACCCAGGCCTTCTTTAAGACGCCATCATGTTTCATCTGTAGATGCTACAAAACCAAAATTGGTGCCACATGAAGCTTTACCACTTACTTTGTCATATGAGTAGTACTTTGATTTCAATAATAATAATAATAAAATATGTCTATTGCATGTGTATATATATATATATATACTGAACAAATATAAACCCAACAATATCAAAGATTTTTTGGAGTTACTGTTCATATAAGGAAATCWGTCAAATTAAGTTCATTAGGGCCTAGTATATGGATTTCACATGACTGCAAATACAGATAGGCATTTGTTGGTCACAGATATCTTTAAAAAACGGTAGGGGTGAGGATCAGAAAACCAATCAGTATCTGGAGTGACCACAATTTGCCTCATGCAGAGCGGCACATCTCCTTCGCAAAGAGTTGATTGCAGCCTGTGGAATATTGTCCCACTCCTCTTCAATGGCTGTGCGATGTTGCTGAATGTTGTCAGGAACTGGAACACTCTRTGGTACACATCGATCCAGAGCATCCCAAACATGCTCAATGGGTGACATGTCTGGTGAGTATGCAGGCCATGGAAGAACTGGGACATTTTCAKCRTCCAGGAATTGTGTACAGATCCTTGCGACATGTGGCAGTCAGCATGCCAATTGCACGCTCCCTCAAAATTTGAGATATCTGTGGCATTGTGTTGTGTTCCGCCCTGACCGTAGATTGCTTTGTATGTTTCTATTTTTAGTTTGGTCAGGGTGTGATGTGGGTSGGTATTCTATGTTGTAGGTCTAGGTTTTCCTTTTCTATGTGTTTGGCCTGGTATGGTTCTCAATCAGAGGCAGCTGTCTATCGTTGTCTCTGATTGAGAGACATACKTAGGTAGCCTGTTTTCCCATTTTGAGTTGTGGGTGATTATTTTCTGTTCAGTGTTCAGTTTATTTGATTAAAAATAATGAACACTTACCACGCTGCACCTTGGTCCTCCTCTCCTTCTCCCGACGACAATCGTGACATGTTGTGTGACAAAACTGCACATTTTAGGTTGGCCTTTTATTGTCCACAGCACAAGGTGCACTTGTGTAACGATCATGCTGTTTAAATCAGCTTCTTGATATGCCACACCTGTCAGGTGGACGGATTATCTTCGTAAATGATAAATGCTCACTAACAGGTATGCAAACAAATTTGTTCACAAAATGTGAGACAGAAATAAGCTTTTTGTGCATATGGAAAATTTCTGTGATCTTTTATTTCAGCTCATGAAACATGGGACCAACACTTTACATGTTGCGTTTATATTTTTGTTCTGTGTGTGTGTGTATATAAACTCAGCAAAAAAAGGAAATGGCCCATTTTCAGGACCCTGTCTTTCAAAGATAATTCGTAAAAATCCAAATAACTTCACAGATCTTCATTGTAAAGGGTTTAAACACTGTTTCCCATGCTTGTTCAATGAACCATAAACAATTAATGAACATGCACCTGTAGAACGGTCGTTAAGACACTAACAGCTTACAGACGGTAGGCAATTAAGGTCACAGTTATGAAAACGTAGGACACTAAAGAGGCCTTTCAACTGAACTTCTGATAAAATCACCAAAGAAAGATGCCACTGAGCGGCCTGCTATCATCTGCTGTGAAACGATTGCCTTAGGCATGCTGCAAGGAGCTCATGAGACTGCAGATGTGGCCAGGGCAATAAATTGCAATGTCCGTACTTGTGAGACGCGCCTAGACAGCGTCCACAGGTAGACAGGATGGAACAGCGGATCGTCCTCGCAATGGCAGACCACGTGTAACAACACCTGCACAGGGTCTGGTACATCTGAACATCACCACCTGCGGACAGGTACAGGATTGCAACAAACAACTGCCCGAGTTACACCAGAAACCACAATCCCATCAGGGCTCAGATGTCCGCAATAGGCTGAGAGAGGCTACGACTGAGGGCTATTTGTTAGGCCTGTTGTATAGGCAGGTCCTCAAACCTCAGAATCATTCACCTGGCAAACAACATGCCTATGGGCACCACCCTACCTCGCTTGGATCCAGGACAGGACTGGCAAAAAGTTCGCTCCTTCCCACTGACGAATCGCCAGTTTTGTCTCATCCCAGGGGGTGATGGTTGGATTCGTCCGTTTATCGTCAAAGAGGAATGAGCTTAACCCGAGCCTGTTACTCTGGAGTCGCGGGATCTGAGGTGATATGTCCGTCTTGTCTGTGGGGCGGTGTGTCAAACTCGTCAGCATCATCTGGTCTGAGCTGTTTCAGTTGCAGGCAATCTCAACGCGTGCTTATCAGGGAAGACATCCTGCCTCCCTCATGTGGTACACCTCCTGCAGGCTCTATCCTGAACATGACACCTCCCGCAAGCCAATGCCACCAGCCATACTGCTCGTTCTGTGCGTGATTCCTGCAAGATTCAGTGTTCTGCCATGGCCAGGCGAAGAGCCCGGGATCTCAATCCCATTGAGCACGTCTGGGACCTGTTGGATCGGAAGGTGAGGGCTCGGCCATTTCCCCCAGAATGTCCGGGAACTTGCAGGTGCCTTGGTGGAAGAGACGTGAGGGTAACATCTCACACAAGAACTGGCAAATCTGGTGCAGTCCATGAGAGGAGATGCACTGCAGTACTTAATGCAGCTGGTGCCCGCCCACACCATAACTGACTGGGACTTTTGATTTTGAGCCCCCCTCTGTTCAGGGACACAATTATTCCATTTCTGTTAGTCACATGTCTTGTGAACTTGTTCAGTTTTATGTTTCAGTTGTTGAATCTTGTTATGTTCATACAAATATTTACACATGTTAAGTTTGCTGAAAATAAACGCATGTGACATGAGAGACATTTTATTTTGCTGAGTTCATCTCACATATATATATATGTTTTCTTTTACAAAGTTTTTCTTAATTTTTTACTATTTTCGACATTGTAGACTAAATATATGAAGACATCAAAACTATGAAATAACACATATGAATCATGCAGCAAACCAAAAAACTCCTTTGCCTTGATGACAGCAAAAGTTAATGATTGCGATTTAAGTTTTGCCATCAGCTGGAAGACTGTGTCCCCTTTTCTCAGCGGAGGGAGGGAAAAGGGACAGTGAGTCGGGACGGTGAGCCGGGTAGGCAGAGWCCTTCCTTCAGACACATTGTTTTCACTATGTATTCTACCTCTTGGTGATRTCATGCGGAAACACAATGCCAAAATTTCACTGCTACACAGATACATTTCGATGAAGCCCCAAAATTGCCCACCCCGGAAGCCTGTGTTTCAGACATAAGGGTGATGGTGGCAAATGTTTTACTTTTAAACTCAGACAAAACAGAGAYGTTAGTTCTAGGTCCCAAGAAACAAAGAGATCTGCTGTTGCATCTAACCATTAATCTTGATGGTTGTACAGTCGTCTCAAATAAAACTGTGAAGGACCTCGGCCTTACTCTGGACCCTGATCTCTCTTTTGACAAACATATCAAGAATTTTTCAAGGACAGCTTTTTTCATAACATTGCAAAGATCTGAAACCTTTTGTCCAAAMATTATGCAGAAAGGTAATCCATGCCTTTGTCACTTTTAGATTAGACTACTGCAATGCTCTACTCTCCGGCTACCTGGACAAAGCACGAAATAAACTTAATTTAGTGCTAAATACAGCTGCTAGATTGTTGACTAGAACCAAAACATTTTATCATATTACTCCAGTGCTAGCCTCTCTACACTGGCTTCCTGTTAAGGTTAAGGCTGATTGTCAAGGTTATACTGCTAACCTACAAAGCAKTACATGTGCTTGCTCCTACAGTACCTATCTCTCYGATTTGRTCCTGCCGTACATACCTACACGTACGCTACGGTCACAAGATGCAGGCCACCTCATTGCTCCTCGAATTTTGAAGCAAAATAGAGCTCAATTTTTTAGGAATGGTCTGCCTATCCATGGGAGAGACGCAGACTCGGTCTTGACCTTTAAGTCTTTACTGAAAACTGATCTCTTCAGTAGGTCCTATGATTGAGTGTAGTCTGGCCCAGGGGTGTGAAGGTGAACGGCAAGGCACTAGAGCCTGGCCGGCTCCCGTCTCTCCACTGGGATTCTCTTGTTTCTAGGTCTTCATGAAACAACAATGACTTAATCCACGTATGACTTTAGCCTACCACAGGTCTAGGAGGGTAAATCTGGTTAATATCCCTCTTAAAACTCATGCCTAAAATGACCCCATCAACATGTTTTCTATGTCTGAGTTAGAAGCAGGGCCGGACTGGTACCAGTAATAATCTATGGCATTTTTYCCCCCTCAAGGCCCCCACACTGGCAACATTTTTTGTTCCTTTAGGCCCCGATTATTAGCCAGATAATTATAATTTATTTTCGCAAAAAACCCAAGTGAAGACAGGCCCACTAGGCTACAAATGGACCAGCACATCTGGCATTTGCACGAAATGCCAAATGGCCAGTCCAATCYGAGTTACAATGGGAATAACAGAGCTTGCCTATTTAATGTCAATCCATCTCCATAATGTCAATCCATCTCCAGTATAATGTCCTCCCCTCAAAATCATCTGAAGGAAAAGAGGAAGGAGATGTAGGGGGTAGAGGTGTCAAACGAGTTTATTAACTGTCAAAGGCAAASTTGCATCAATAATTCTGCAAGGTTGCCTTGCGCGCCTGCAGCACAAATCCACTCCGGCAGAGGGAAAAAAGCTATTCCATTAAGTGCGTTATGACGAATCAAGAGCGCGCTGTGCCAGGGAAGCGTAGTAGTGTTCAACACTGGTGAGACCTCGCTGAATACGAAGCKTCCCTTTTACTCAATCGTACATTTTACACCCTGTTAGTGTATTGAATTTTCTAACAGTCTGCCGATTTCTGAACCCCACATACCTAATGATGGAGTTATCCTTGATTTCAGCGCAGGTAAGAAACCTTCCGTTGTAACTGTAATATTTTAGAGCTCAATGACATCATGGTGTTCAGGCTACAATTACGCCAATCAAAGTAATGTAGTTAACAGTTGTTATGAGATTTCGGATAGGCTGTTTTTCAATGCAGCCTACGTCATAGCACGTGTGGGGCAACAGTAGTCTGCAGTGTCTCACTTACTTCGGGACAGGTGAATGACATTTGGATGCAGACAGGTGACTGAGATGATATGCAGTGTTAGGTAGGCTATCAGGTGCAGCAGCGGACTCAAAAGGGATTAGGCTATTTCTTGCTGTCGGTTAATGAATGACTGCGGGAAAATGATCACCTCTGGCAAATTGTTCCATCTGGGATATTGTGCATTTTTATTGAGTATAAACCTGGCAACTTACTACTTTTACTAGCATACCTCAACTACCATCACTACTACTCATAACAGCCTAATAATAAGGATAAGCATACATTTATAATCAGATGGAAATTATAGCCTAATGATCATGCAGATTTGTCACTGCATTTACCTTTCACTGACAACAGTGTGTGTACAGTGCATTCGGGAAAGTATTCAGACCCCTTGACTTTTCCCACATTTTGTTACAGCCTTATTTTAAAATGGATTAAATCGTTTTTTCCCCCATCAGCAATCTACATACAGTAGCCCATAATGACAAAGCAACATCCGTTTTGTTGAAATGTATCCAAATGTATATAAAAATAGAAATATCACATTTACATAAGTATTCAGACTCTTTACTCAGTACTTTGTTGAAGCACCTTTGACAGCGATTACAGCCTCGAGTCTTCTTGGGTATGATGCTACAAGCTTGGCACACCTGTATTTGGGGAGTTTCTCCCATTTTTCTCTRSGGATCGTCTCAAACCCTGTCAGGTTGGATGTGGATCGTCGCTGCACAGCTATTTTTASKTCTCTCCAGAGATGTTCGATCGGGTTCAAGTCCGTGCTCTGGCTGGGCCACTCAAGGATATTCAGAGACTTGTCCYGAAGCCRCTCCTGCRYTGTYTTGGCWGTGTGCTTAGGGTCRTTGTCCTGTTGGAAGGGGAACCTTCGCCCCAGTCTGAGGTCCTGAGCGCTCTGGAGCAGGTTTTCTTCAAGAATCTCTATGTACTTTGCTCCCTTCATCTTTCCCTTGATCCTGACTAGTCTCCCACTCCCTGCCGCTGAAAAACATCCCCACTGCATGATTCTGCCACCACCATGCTTCACCGTASGGATGGTGCCAGGTTTCCTCCAGACATGACGCTTGGYATTCAGGCCAAAGAGTTCACTACCAACGCTACCATGCACACACCRTCACTGATAAAAGGTGAGCCCATTGAAATAGTGGAAGAGTACAAATACCTTGGTCTAATCTTTGACAACAATCTGTCCTGGGATCAGTGTACTGACGCTCTTTTTAAGAAAGGCCAACAGACTGTATTTCCTATGGAAACTGCACTTTTTTTTAATGTTGATCTAACCATCATGGTTCTCTTTTATAAATCATTCATTGAGAGCATTCTGTCCTACTGCATGACCTGTTGGTTTGGGAATATCAAGGTTGCACAGAAAAATAGGTTGGGCAAGATAGTCAGGACATGCGGAAGAATCATGGGGCAGCAACAGYAAGAACTGTCCTCTCTCTACCTGGGCAGAGCCCTCCTTAAGGGGAATAAAATAGCGGTCGACTCTTCCCATCTACTCCATCCTGAATTCCAGCTCCTTCCCTCTGGCTGCAGGTACAGCCTACCWAAGGTTAAAAAATAGGGCCAAGTACTCTTTTATTCCAAATGCAATTCTGCAACTTAACAAAATATTGGACTAATTACACTTAGCACTTGCACTATGAAACTGCACTTACCCTGCCTAATTGCTTGTAAATATCCTTTGCTATTTATTAATTTTTTTTATGTGATATGTTTTATGACTGCTGCAAGATGAATTGCCTCTCTGAGGGCATTAACATATTCTGAATCTGAATCAATCTTGGTTTCATCAGACCAGAGAATCTTGTTTCTCATGATCTGAGAGTCCTTTAGGTGCCTTTTGGCAAACCCCAAGTGGGCTGTCATGTGTCTTTTATCGAGGAGTGGGTTCCGTCTGGCCACTCTACCGTAAAGGCCTGATTGGTGGAGTACTACAGAGATGGTTGTCCTTCTGGAAGGTTCTCCCTTCTCCATAGAGGAACTCTGGAGCTCTGTCAGTGACCATCGGGTTCTTGGTCACCTCGCAGACAAAGGCCCTTCTCCCCCGGTTGCTCAGTTTGGCCGGGCGGCCAGCTCTAGGAAGAGTCTTGGGGGTTCCAACCTTCTTCCCTTTAAGAATGATGGAGGCCACTGTGTTCTTGGGGATCTTCAATACTGGTACACTTCCCCAGATCTGTGCCTCGACGCAATCGTGTCTCGGAGCTCTACGGACAATTCCTTCGACCTCATGGTGATCTTTGCTCTGACATGCACTGTCAACTGTGGGACCTTATATAGACAGGTGTGTACCTTTCCAAATCTGTCCAATCAATTTAATTCACCACAGGTGGACTCCAGTCAAGTTGTAGAAACAGCTTAAGGACTGTCTCTTATACACATCTAGATGTGTATAAGAGACAGTCCTTTAGGTGCCTTTTGGCAAACCCCAAGTGGGCTGTCATGTGCCTTTTATCGAGGAGTGGGTTCCGTCTGGCCACTCTACCGTAAAGGCCTGATTGGTGGAGTACTACAGAGATGGTTGTCCTTCTGGAAGGTTCTCCCTTCTCCATAGAGGAACTCTGGAGCTCTGTCAGTGACCATCGGGTTCTTGGTCACCTCGCAGACAAAGGCCCTTCTCCCCCGGTTGCTCAGTTTGGCCGGGCGGCCAGCTCTAGGAAGAGTCTTGGGGGTTCCAAACTTCTTCCATTTAAGAATGATGGAGGCCACTGTGTTCTTGGGAACCTTCAATGCTGCAGACATTTTTTGGTACCCTTCCCCAGATCTGTGTCTCGACACCATCCTGTCTCGGAGTTCTAAGGCCAATTCCTTCGACCTTATGGCTTGGTTTTTGCTCTGACATGCACTGTCAACTGTGAGACCTTATATAGACAGGTGTGTGCCTTTCCAAATCATGTCCAATCAATTTAATTCACCACAGGTGGACTCCAGTCGAGTTGTAGAAACATCTCAAGGATGATCAATGGAAACAGGATGTACCTGAGCTCAATTTCGAGTCTCATAGCAACTGTCTCTTATACACATCTAGATGTGTATAAGAGACAGGGTAAGAGGTCTAACAAAAACATTCTGAGGTCTTGGCTGATTTCTTTTGATTTTCCCATGAAGTCAAGCAAAGAGGCACTGAGTTTGAAGGTAGGCCTTGAAATACATCCAGAGGTACACCTCCAATTGTCTCAAATGAGGTCCATTAGCCTATCAGAAGCTTCTAAAACCATAACATCATTTTGGGGAATTTTCCAAGCTGTTTAAAGTCACAGTCAACTTAGTGTATTTAAACTTCTGACCTACTGGAATTGTGATACAGTGAATTATAAGTGAAATAATCTGTCTGTAAACAATTGTTGGAAAAATTACTTGTGTCCTAACCGACTTGCCAAAACTATAGTTTGTTAACAAGAAATTTGTGGAGTGGTTGAAAAACGAGTTTTAATGACTCCAACCTAAGTGTTTGGAAGCTGTATGTTCATAAGGTATTTCTGTTTTTTATTTTTCATAATTTGCAAAAATTTCTCAACTTCTTCACTTTGTCATTATGGGGAATTGTGTATAAATTGATTTTTTAATTTAATTTAATACATTTTAGAACAAGGCTGTAACGTAACAAAATGTGGAAAAGGGAAGGGGTCTGAACTTTCCGAATGCACTGTACTGTGCATTATGCCTTTTGAAGTTGAGAGGTTTCCTGGAATCTTGCTGTTATTGCAACATTTGACATTACCCACTTGATAGTTTTTTGAAAGGTGAATACACTGAACAGAAATATAAATGCAACAATTTCAGTTCATGTAAGGAAATCAGTCAATTGAAATAMATTAATTAGTCCCTGATATATGGATTTCACATGACTGGGAATACAGATACCTTTAAAAAAAAGGTAGGGGCGTGGATTAGAAATTCCAGTCAGTATCTGGTGTGTCCACCATTTGCCTCATGCAGCGTGACGTATCTCCTTCGCATGGAGTTGATCAGGCTGTTGAATGTGGAAGGTTGTTCCACAGCTCTTCAATGGCTCTGTGAAGTTGCTGGATATTGGTGGGAACTGGAACACGCTGTCATAGATGTTGATCCAGAGCATCCCAAACAGGCTCAATGGGTGACATGTCTGGTGAGCATGCAGGCCATGGAAGAACTGGGACATTTTCAGCYTCCAGGAATTGTTTACAGATCCTTGTGACATGGGGCTGTGCATTATCATGCTGAAACATGAGGTGATGGCGGCGGATGAGTGGCATGACAATGGGCCTTAGGATCTCGTCACAGTATCCCTGTGCATTCATACTGCCATTGATAAAATGCAATTGTTTGTTGTGCGTAGCTTATGCCTGCCCATACCATAACCACACCGTCACAATGGGGCACTCACAACATTATCAGCAAACCGCTTGCCCAAACAACGCCATACACGCTGTCTGCCATCTACCTGGTACAGTTGAGACCGGGATTCATCCGTGAAGAGCACACTTCTCCAGTGTGCTAGTAGCCATCAAAGGTGAGCATTTGTCCACTGAATTCTATTACAATGCTGATGCAGTCAGGTCAAGACCCTGGTGGGGACGACGAGGACGCAGATGAGCTTCCCTGAGACGTTTTCTGACAGTCAGTCTGTGCAGAATTTCTTCGGGTTGTGCAAACCCACAGTTTATCAGCAGTCCAGGTGGCAGGTCTCAGACGATCCTGCTGGTGAAGAAGCCGGATGTGGTGGTCCTGGGCTGGAAGGGTTGCACGTGGTCTGCGGTTGTGAGGCTGGTTGGACGTACTGCCAAATTCTGTAAAATGACAGAGGCGACTTTTGGTAGGGAAATTAACATGCCATTTTCTGGCAACTGCTCTGGTGGATATTCCTGCAGTCAGCATGCCAATTGAACGCTCCCTCAAAACTTGAGACATCTGTGGCATTGTGTTGTGTGACAACTGCACATTTTAGGGTGGCCTTTTTACATKTACATTTAAGTCATTTAGCAGACGCTCTTATCCAGAGCGACTTACAAATTGTCCCCAGCTCAAGGTGCACCTGTGTAATGATCATGTTGTTTAATCAGCTTCTTGTTATGCCACACCTGTCAGGTGGATGGATTATCTTGGCAAAGGAGAAATGCTCACTACCAGGGATGTAGAYAAATTTGTGCCCAAAGTTTGAGAGAAATAAGCTTTTTGTGCATATACATTATWTWTTTWTTTTATTTCAGCTCATGATACATGGGACCAACACTTTACATGTTGCCTTTATATTTTTGTTCAGTATAATATACTCCATCTGACCAGGTAGCACATCTATACACACACACTTAGCAGTTTGAAAATGAGAAAAATAAAGTACATAGACAAACATGACAAATCGTAAAATCATATCCCTCATAGACACTGTCCAAACACATGATAAAAGGATCTACATAGTTTGTCTGAGTCATTTCCTTGMATTTAGGAGAAAGCAGTTGCTCACATCTTTTTGAGCAATTTGCTCCGATACCTCTTGTCAACTCATCTTCAAGTAATATTTTAAGCAATTGCCCAAGTGTTTCACCCACGAGAATCTCTAAATAGTTCCCAGAATGTGTCTTGCCCGTGTCCCCATGGAACATTTCATGGGGCCTTTTACGTAAATACAGTGGAACTGTGTCTAAGTTGTGTCTAACTTTCATGAAGGCAACCAATATTGACGGGACTGGACCAAAACATTAGGCTGGACAAACTGTGACATTTTTAGAACTTACAGTATCACATTGTTAGTTTAACTACATTAGCCCAAYTTGTGAGTGGCGTGACTGTAGTAATTGCCCATTTAGATATCTTCCTTAGACCACTGATTTTGAGTGAGGAGAGATGGGTTAAGAGACAAACGTCATAAGTATATCCAGTATCCACATCACGGCTGAAGTTTAGGATGCGCCTCCAGGCATGATCCAGCACAGGTCTTTCAGAGCAACACTTGAGAGTAGTTATTGGAGTCTCCGTCCGAGTTCTTATCACATCTCTCCACGTCTGCAGAACCATGGGGCATTCTGAATCGTGCATTGCTCTAGGACCATCAGATCAAAGTTGAGAGTTATATATTTTCAATTTTTCTTACACCTCGCTATTCGTCTCTCAATATATGAATCTGTAATATGACTTTCCTTAAGAACTGAAAAAAGTACTCCACTTTAGGGCCTCATTGCCAAAATCCCAAAGTATCCCTTTAAGGGTAAACATTCCAGCTCTTCAAGCCCCCATGCCGTCTTTTAAATTGAGTTTTTAAATWATCACTGTATATTTCATGAAAATAACTCCAGATATGTTTTTTTATCACTTATTTCCCTGAGCCCCCTTTTGTCATTGAAATGCTCAGTCTGATTGTGTGGGCATGTTGATATAAATTGTTATATATTTACAGTTGAAGTCGGAAGTTTACATACACCTAGGTTGGAGTCATTAAAACTCGTTTTTCAACCACTCCACAAATTTCTTGTTGACAAACTATGGTTTTGGCTAGTTGGTTAGAACATCTACTTTGTGCATGACACAAGTAATTTTTCCAACAATTGTTTACAGACAGATTATTTCACTTATAATTCACTGTATCACAATTCCAGTGGGTCAGAAGTTTACATACACTAAGTTGACTTTGCCTTTAAACAGCTTGGAAAATTCCCCAAAATGATGTCATGGCTTTAGAATCTTCTGATAGGCTAATTGACATAATTTGAGTCAATTGGAGGTGTATCTGTGGATGTATTTCAAGGCCTACCTTCAAACTCAGTTCGTCTTTGCTTGACATCATGGGACTATCATAAGAAATCAGCCAAGACCTCAGAAAAAAAATTGTGGACCTCCACCTGTTTGGTTCATCCTTGGGAGCCTGAAGGTACCACGTTCACCTGTACAAACAATAGTATGCAAGTATAAACACCATGAGACCACGCAGCCGTCATACCGCTCAGGACGTTCTGTCTCCTAGAGATGAGCGTACTGCGTTCTGTCTCCTAGAGATGAGCGTACTATGGTGTGAGAAGTGCAAATCAATCCCACAACAACAGCAAAGGACCTTGTAAAGATGCTGGAGGAAACAGGTACAAAAGTATCTATATCCACAGTTAAACGAGTCCTACATCGACATAACCTGAAAGGCCGCTCAGCAAAGAAGAAGTCACTGCCACAAAACCACCATAAAAAGCCAGACTACGGTTTGCAATTGCACATGAGGACAAAGATCCTACTTTTTGGAGAAATGTCCTCTGGTCTGATGAAACAAAAATAGAACTGTTTGGCCATAATGACCATCATTATGTTTGGAGGAAAAAGGGGGATGCTTGCAAGCTGAAGAACACCATCCCAACGGTGAAGCAGGGGGGTGGCAGTATCATGTTGTGGGGGTGCTTTGTTGCATGAGGGACTGTGCAGCCTTCAAAAAATGGATGGCATCATGAGGTAGGAAAATATGTGGATATATTGAAGCAACATCTCAAGCCATCAGCAAAGTAAGCTGGTCGCAAATGGTCACAAAATGTGCATGGCACAAGGACAACAAAGTCAAGGTATTGGAGTGGCCATCACAAAGCATGACCTCAATCCTATAGAAAATGTGTAGGCAGAACTGAACAAGTGTGTGTGAGCAAGGAGGCCTACAACCCGACTCAGTTACACCACTCTGTCAGGAGGAATGGGCCAAAATTCATCCAACTTATTGTGGGAGCTTGTGGAAGGCTACCCGAAACGTTTGACCAAAGTTAAACAATTTAAAGGCAATGTACCAAATACTAATTGAGTTTATGTAAACTTCTGACCACTGGGAATGTGATGAAAGAAATACAGCTGAAATAAATTATTCTCTCTTCTACTATTCTGACATTTCACATTCTTAAAATAAAGTGGTGATCCTAACTGACCTAAGACAGGGAATTTTTTACAAGTATTAAATGTCAGGAATTGAAAAAACTGAGTTTAAATGTATTTGGCTAAGGTGTATGTAAACTTCTGACTTCAACTGTACGTACACAGCCCTGATTGGCGATATGATCATCTAGACTCTAGACCGCTACCCCGCTAACCCCTTCAAAGTTGGAGGATACATACGTAAATAAAAGACCTGGTCATGATTCAGAATAATCAAATCAGATTGTAATTTAATCCATCCCAACTGAACAGGCTGATATTCCAGGCGTAAAAAAAGCTCCTACATGAAAAGGGCATTATCATAATTTTCACAATTTCAGTGTTATTTATACCTAGTGCGGAAATATATATATTTTTTTTAAATGGACTGCACTGCCCCTTTAAAGACAGACAGGCCTATATCATTCTCAATTATTWACTTTGATTCACATTTCGTGTTAGATGCTAAGGCTTTCTATCTAAMCTGACAGAAAGGCACACGTACCCCTGTCTTCGGAGGACAAAAATAAACTTTGTTTTTAAAGCTTTTTCTTTTGTTGTTACATTTAGGGTTCTACACACATTTTACATACATGGCACTTAAACAATATATATATATATTTTACAGTAGTTACATAGAAAGAATAAACTATTTTGATATGCATTACATCTAGATAGTACTTATACATTATAAATCGTGTTTTCTGTCATAACTATTGTAGAACATGAGCATTTAAAACCACCCCTAGGCTATCCCATCTATCTCCGTAAACCACCCCTAGGCTATCCCATCTATCTCTGTAAACCACCCTCTTATGATTTCCATGTGCCATGTACTGTTTAACTGTGCTTTGATGTTCCACATACATTCTGAATGCTGTTTAATTTATGACAATTAATTAATTATTTTTGCCAAATATGATCTTTAATAAATGGCAAACAAACAAGTTCCCTACCTTCTGTAACGGTTCTTCATCCGAAGAGGAGGAGCATGGATTGAACCAAGACGCAGCGTGATACTTAGACATGATATTTATTTAGACACGACAAAACAACGAAGACAAAAAACGAACTATACTTGAATTAACTAACAAAATAACAAAACGAATGTAGACAGACCTGGACGTAAGAACTTACATGTAACACGAAGAACGCACAAACAGGGAAATGACTACATAAAAACCGAACGAACAAAATGAACAAACAAACCGAAACAGTCCCGTATGGTGCAACATAGACAGACACTAACACAGGAGACAACCACCCACAAACAAACAATGTGACCCCACCTACCTTAATATGATTCTCAATCAGAGGAGATGAAAACCACCTGCCTCTAATTGAGAACCATATTAGGTACCCAAACCAACATAGAAACAGAAAACATAGACTGCCCACCCAAACTCACGTCCTGACCAGCTAACACATACAAAAACTAACAGAAAACAGGTCAGGAACGTGACACCTTCTCCCCATTCCTTATTTTCTTTGCTGTAATGGTGCAATCGGTTGGTTGTAATTTTGGATAGAGAAAACATTTCCGTATGTTTGTTAACAGCACATGTGACAACTCCACCTTTCCTATTCATGATATCATATTTTCATATTTATCATATTTATATGAATTTAACCATATTATTTCTTGTAATATTTGTTGTATTTTCTGGAGGATGAAACTGGAATTGCAACCAGCTTTGTTTGGATTGTTTTAGAAAGGCYGATGTTTAAAAAAAAAAAGGTTACATTTACAATTAACTGGAAGTGAGAGGTTGTAGTCTGGATAAAGGGAAAATGGCAATTTTTGAACAAGGGATGAGCCATTCTTACTAATCTACTGGAGAACCATTTTGGGTTTRATTATAACTTTTGTATGACTGATGCATTTAGTGAGAGGTTTAATCCTTTAATATTTAATAATGTTAGCCACCGGAAMTCAGATTCATTATATAAATAAGCACGTTTTACTTTGTCTGGCTTGCAATTCCAAATAAAGTAATTTTTTGCAAAAGTAATTTAAAAGACAAGTCATTCGGCATAGCCAGGACCATAACTAAGTAGGTAAACTGGGATATGACWAAATAATTAATCAGGGGGATTTTTCCCCCACAAATAGACAGGTATTTACCTTTCCATGGTAGCAAGATCTTATCTATTTTTGCTAACGTTCTGTTATAATTTGTTGTAAGTTATTTTATTTCTTGAGGGGTACAAATACAGAGTATGTCCACTTCACCGTCAGACGATTTTATTGGTAAACTACACAGTAATGTAAAAGTTTTCTTTTTTTTAGAGCTCCAATACGTAATATGGTACTTACCCTTATCATAGTTCGGCTRTAATCCAGAGAGGCTAGAAAAAATATGATCCAGATTGCGTATTTAAGGTAAAATTTGAGTCATCGGTGTACAATTACGGCATTGTTTTTAAACCATGGATTTCTAGCCCCTCTACTGTATATTATTGTTGGAGCTAATTTTAAAAGCTAACATTTTGATGGCCATAATAAATAGATATGCTGACAGTGGATAACCTTGTTTTACTCCTCTTGACAGTGTAATACTTTCTGAGAAGTAGACATTATTTTGTGTTTTACACTTGCGGTTACTATACATAACTTGAACCCATTGTATAAGAGATTCTCCAAAATGTAAATAGTCCAGGCATATAAATTCTAGTCGTACTTTATCAAAAGCCTTTTCAAAATTTGCTATGAATACCAGACCTGGTTTCCTAGATTTTTCATAGTATTCTATTGTTTCAAGAATATGTCTGATATTATCTCCAATGTATCTTCCATGTAAAAAAACCTGTCTGATCAGGATGAATAATATTTTTAAATTCTATGTGCTATGCATTTTGCTAGGAGTTTTGCATCACAACACTGAAGTGTAAGGGGCCTCTAGTTTTCTTGATAGACTGGATCTTTGTACTTACCACCTGGGTCTTGTTTCAGTAATAGTGAAATCAAACCTTYTCGCTGTTACCTGATAGTTTACCATTTTTATAGGAGTGGTTCAAACTTGCTAATAGTGGATCTTTGAGTAGATTTATTTTCTTCATATACCTCAACTGCTATGCCATCCAGCACTAGAGTTTCCCCCTGGCCTAAAGGCTTTAATTGCATCAAGAAGTTCCTCCCCTGCAATTTGGCCCTCACACAAGTCTTTCTGTACAGCTGTTAATTTTACACTATTATTATAAAAACAAATCCCTACAGTTAACTTCAGTTAGTGGAAATGGAGGAGACYGAAAAGTGAACATATGCTTAAAGTACTTTGCTTCCTCTTTCGAAATAATTTCCCCTTTAATAATCACTATGTTAAAGTTTCAAGTTAGAAATTTCAAAAGTTAAGGCATATAAACTAAAGCAATCTCCTCCATTGTTTGGATTATTTTACACCTGAGTAAACTTGATGGAAGGGCATAAGCAGCTGGTAATAGTTTAAACAACTTCTTTCTTTGGGCAGTTTTTAATCAAGTGGCAGAATGTTAATGAGATGCCTTAAGTAGAGCACAGGCTTGCATGTACTGCGCATCTGCTCCATTGCCAAGCTGCTATAATTATAGAAACACACGTTTGACAGTAAAAGCCATTGAGTGCTATGCTTATTAAATGTCTATAGACACAATTTCAAACTTATTTAGTATATGGTTCTCATTCTTGAACTGGAAGTGATTAAATGTTTCTCCCCGTTTTTAGTTTTTTCCATGTTTTTTTTTCATGTGTGCACACCAGGAACAATGGCATGGTTATTGTATTGACAGATCGTGCTTGTATTGACAGATCATGTGTCACGCCCTGACCATAGACTGCTTTGTATKTTTCTATTTTTGTTTGGTCAGGGTGTGATGTGGGTGGGCATTCTATGTTTGTATGTCTATGTTTTCTATGTCTATGTGTTTGGCCCGGTATGGTTCCCAATCAGAGGCAGCTGTCTATCGTTGT
Source organism: Salvelinus sp. IW2-2015 (assembly GCF_002910315.2). Lineage (NCBI taxonomy): Eukaryota > Metazoa > Chordata > Actinopteri > Salmoniformes > Salmonidae > Salvelinus > Salvelinus sp. IW2-2015. Next base: position 8,792,739 of record NC_036862.1, on the reverse strand, counting down.
CTCTGATTGAGAACCATACTTAGGTAGCCTGTTCCCACCTGTGTTGGTGGGTAGKTGTTTCCTGTTTTGTGTTGTGTCACCTGATAGGACTGTTTCGATTTTCGTTGTTTCACTTTTGTTATTTTGTATTCAGAGTTCAGTTGTAATAAATTTAACATGGACACGTACCACGCTGCAGTTTGGTCCGATCTTTCCTATTCCTCATCAGACGAGGACGACGATCGTTACATCATGCTTAAGTGTGATAGAAGGAAAGAATGAGTTAGTTGAGCAAAATAGTTTAACCATAATGTCTATTGCACAAGGCACACAGTGGATAAAAGTGGAGGACGTTGGTAGCTGACAGTGACTCCACTGAGCTTGTAATCATGGTCATCTGAAGTGCACTTGAAATGTACTAGGTCATCCTCTCTCAAGAGATTCACTGTCACAGGCCAACAATCCCCTTCAGAATGTGCATGCGTGCATAGATGTGCTTGCGTTTGTGTGTGTATGTACATGTATTTGACCAAGTAAGTGCATGTGAGTGAGAGTGAAGAGCATACAGTGCATTCAGAAAGTATTCAGACCCCTTCCCTTTTTACACATTTTATTACATAACAGCCTTATTCTAAAATTGATTAAATAAAACATTTTACTCATCAATCTACACACAATACCCCATAATGACAAAGGGAAGGTTTTTAGAAATGTTTGGAAATGTATTACAAATAAAAAACTGAACCCCATAATGACAAAGCGAAAACAGGTTTTTAGAAATTTTTGCAAATGTATTACAAATAAAAAACAGAAATACCTTATTTACATAAGTAAACAAGACCCTTTGCTATGATACTCAAAATTTACCTCAGGTGCATCCTGTTTCCATTGATCATCCTTGAGATGTTTCTACAACTATTGGCTCCCCTGTGAAAATTAAATTGATTGGACATGATTTGGAAAGGCACACACACCTGTCTATATAAGGTCCACAGTGACGGTGCATGTCAAAGCAAAAACCAAGCCAGGAGGTCAAAGAATTGTCCATAAAACTCAGAGACAGGATTGGTCGAGGCACAGATCTGGGGAAGGGTAACAAAAATGTCTGCAGCATTGAAGGTCCCCAAAAACACAGTGGCCGTCCATCATCTCTAAATGGAAGAAGTTTGGAACCACCAAGACTCCTTTTTCAAACTGAGAAATCAGGGTGAAGGGCCTTGGTCAGGGAGGTGACCAAGAACCCAATGGTTACTCTGACAGAGTTCTCTGTGAGAGTGGTGAACCTTCCAGAAGGACAACCATCTCTGCAGCACTCCAACAATCAGGCCTTTATGGTAGAGTGGCCAGACGGAAGCCATTCCTCAGTAAGGCACATGACAGCACTTGGAGTTTGCCAAAATGCACCTAAACAACTCTGGTTTGATGAACGAAGATTGAACTCTTTGGCCTGAAAGCAAAGATCACGTCTGGAGGAAACTGACACCATCCCTACAGTGAAGCATGGTGGTGCACATCATGATGTGGGATGTTTTCAGTGGCAGGCACTGGAGACTAGTCAGGATTGAGGGAAAGATGAATGAAGCAAAGTACAGAGAGAAACCTGCTCCACGAGTGCTCAGCGACTCAGACTGGGTGAAGTTAACCTTCCAACAGGAAAATGACCTTTTCAGTACACTTCAAGACAGTCACGGAGTGCTTGGGGACAAGTCTCTGAATGTCCACGAGTGGCCCAGCCAAAGCCAAGACTTGCACCCGATCGAACATGCTCTGGAGAGACCTGAAAATATGCCTGTGCATAGCTCCCCATCCAACCTGACAGAGCTTGAGAGAAAGTACCGAAGTACAGGTGTGCCAAGCTTGTAGCGTCATACCCAAGAAGACTTGAGGCTGTAATCGCTGCCAAAGGTGCTTCAACAAAGTACTGAGTAAAGGGTCTGAATACTTATGTAAATGTCATATGTCAGTTTAATTTTTTTTATAAAGTAGCAAAAATGTCTAAACCTGTTTTTGCTTTGTCATTATGGGGTATTATGTGTAGATTGATGAGCAGAAAAAAACGATGTAAACCATTTTAGAATAAGGCTGTAARGTAACAAAATGTGGAAAAAGTCAAGGGGTCTGAAYACTTTCCAAATGCACTGTATRTGAATGAGGTAGAGCAAAAAAGAAAGCAACAGTGAGGATAAGTATGTTTCAGTGTGGCCTTATCTCTCGGGTTTATGTGAACTTCCAGTCAGCTTCATCTGTCTCTGTCCTTCGTTCTCAGTCCTCTGGCCATCACAGCAGATGGAGAGTAAATGATTGTGGCTTACAAGCATTGGACCAGACGTCCCTGTTTTTCACCATAGACATCCTCTGTCCAGACTGTAATTCCTCTATGCTCCATGGACTTTTGGATGGGAGGCATATTGAGAGGGTGGGGGACTAGGGTTGGAGAGGGTGACAAAGCTTTAATAATGTAACAAAATTAGTCACATTGCAGCTGAGAAGGATTGGGATRCTGAATGGTTGAACTACTGTTATGCTAATGGTACATGTAACCTGCACTCTTGAGTTAGTCATAACACCTATTACAAATTCATCAGGGGGTGGCTTACAAGATCATAGAAATGTTTAATGTCCACATTAACATTGTAAATGTTCATTTGTGGTAATATCGTACTTAAAAAAATAAATATATATTCTTCATTGTCCATTTTGACAATGACACATCAGTCTCCATGGAAGACGTAATTGGTTGCACTTTAAATGCTTCCTCAAGCAAATCTCATGCAAAATGACTCAAATGTTCCTATGCTAATAAATTTAGCAAGAGAGCATTACTACTTTCAACAAGATTTGGTTAATGTCTTTGTTTTCTGGGAGCTGAACCAAGGCCATTTCCAATTTGAATGATAATGAAAAGTAAACSGCTTACGGCAATCAAAAGATTATTCCCCAAAAATATTTCTCTAACAAATCACACAACGTTTTTATATTCTACCTTTTGGGAAATGTTTGTTATCTGAGAGTTTAATGTATCTAGCGAATTTGTAGTGGATAAAATGGTCAGATGACTTCTTAAATTGAAAAATGTCTAAACTTGTATATTATCCACTGACTCACCAGATGCAGTTCCTTAGACCGCTGCGCCATGTGTTAGAGAGGAGTGTGTGTGTATGGGTGTGCTGTTGAAGTTCACTGTAGAGCACAGTGGACTTCAATCCAGCACACTTGTCATGTTTGGAGTGCATTTCCCTTTTCCCTTTTCCCTCCATTTTATTTCCTGTAAGTTTTTGTCAATGAATGTAATGAAAACAAATTGAGGACATTGCACACTACAAGAGTAGGCTACACACGACACGAGAAATAGATTGACATGTCATATCAGTGAGATTGGACTAGCGAGACTGGTGTGATGTAGAAAAGCCCATTGGTGTCTCTCTGTCACCTCATGAAGACAACCTTTCACCCTCAGGGACGATTAGGTGGACAGTTATAATCCCCCAAAATCAGTTTAGATCAGTGTCGGAAACTCATCAGTAAGTATTGTGCTTTACACTTGTAATTCGGGTAATCTATCTGACGGAAACATACAGTTATGAATACAACTTCTGTTCCCTGAAGTAGGGAACGGGGTATAACATACTATGGGGAGACAATGACCAATCATATTCACCCCCCACCCCCCAAAAAAAGGGTGCTAAGGCCTCCCTCGGATGTCCCGTCTTTCTAGCCGAAACCCTTGACGGCGCTGGGCCAAAATATGTTAAACCTCGTTCCCTCCTTCAGGGAACAGTAGTTATATTCATAACTGYATGTGCCCTTTCAGTTGGTCACTCGGTATAACATACTATGGGGATATACAATCACGCGTCATGCCGGCTCCGAGGGTACCAAACTAGGAGGCCCACGGCAGCCCATGCACACACAGGTTCCACCGGCTCCAAAAAGTGGTTACAGAAGCCACCTTTTTCCCTAATAATTACCCAAGAAGCCTGAACTATCAGATCCCCATATAGGGAACCAGAACCTGCTGCAACATGGCTATGTGCACTGACATGCTGCCAATAGACCCCACGGTTCCAAGAACAATACTTACCTTGCAAGCCTGAAATAACAGAACTCTTGGTAAAGTGCACGGCAGCCCGAGGCTCAAACCCACAGGAAACCTGCAGTAACCTGGAAACTGTGTACTCGCGCTCTGCCAGGGCAGCCCAAGGCTCAAACCCACAGGAAACTGTGGTAGCCATGATAATACACACTTTATGCCCTGCCACACCCCAAGGCACAAACCCACAGGGAACTGTTGTAACCCAGATAAATATGCAATCGCAACGCTGCCTAACACACACTCCCGGACCCAGCCATAAGAACACTGAGCCACACTGGGAGCAGTTACATCCAAGCGATAAAACCTCATAAAGGTATGTGGGGAACCCCAACTCGCTGCAGCGCAGATATCACCAAATGGTCATGCCACTGAACAATGCCCAAGAAGTTGCCACACCTCTAGTGGAGTGAGCACACTCACCGCTAAGCAACCCATGTCCTTTGCTGTCATATTCCAGGGAGATCAATCCAATGAGAAAGATGCTGCTTAGAAAGYACCCTATCCCGAGGTGGATTAGCAAACAGACAAAAAGCTGGTCACAAATGCAGATATCTATATACGTGTGTAAAGGGYGCACTGGACACAGGCCATGCAACCTCTKTTGTTCACTGGAAGCAAACGAAGGGTGTGAGAAAGGGAACAACTCAAGCCAGGGACCTGTAAAGGAGCCTGCATGCTTCCCAGCCGAAACAGTTCAGAAGAGTTCATGCATATATAATGACAACATTTTGTGATGTCTTTATTCCTTTTGGACTTCGGTAAGGTTTTTTGGGCTGTTCGGGCACACAAAGTTTTCTGGAGACAAGCTAAAGTTGGTAGSCAAAGTCTACGCCCCTTCGTCGGTGATTGGTAAACAGTAGGGATTMTTCAATAAAGTCTGTCATTCAACAAGAGACAACTCWTTTATRAGCAMATTTTTTCATCGAGAAATACTGCAGCAAAAATCTTAGATGTACAATTGCCTAGATCTCCTCGGCAAAAACTTGAATSAATGAATGACAGATGTCTTATCATCTTAGATTAATTCTGTTTTGAGGACAAGTGTATACTGGCTATGGCGTCTCAAAATGAACAAACCGTACTATTGGTGCTTTTCTAGTTTTTTTTGCAACGGTCTTTTTAAGGGAGTATGTGAGCCCACTCGTTCGTTTCACCTAGCCGAGTTTAGCTAGGCCACAGCCGAACTGAAGCATGCTTACGCCTTAAAACATAGGCATAACCTTAGGAGCAAAAGCTGCATTAGGATATAACATCACTTTGGAGTCGCCAGGTGTGAACTCCAAACAGGAAGGCTGCACTGATGGCGTGTCGAGATCCCCAACACGCTTGGTCAACGGCAAGGCCATGAGCAGAGCAGTCTTTTAGGCCTTCCTCTGACACTGCCTGGTATAGAGGTCCTGGATGGCAGGGAGCTCGGYCCCAGTGATGTACTAGGCTGTACTCACCACCCTCTGTAGCGCCTTGTGGTCGGGTGCAGTGCAGTTGCCGTATCAAGATGTGATGCAGCCAGTCAAGAGGCTCTCATTGGTGCAGCTGTAGAAATTTGAAGATCTGTGGGCCCATRCCAAATCTTTTCAGCCTCCTGAGGAGAAGGTGCTGTTGTGCCCTCTTCATAACTGTTTGGGTGTGTGAGGACYATGTTAATTCCTTAATGATGTGGGCATTGTCTGTGGTCTATTGCACAATCAGATGTTCTGGGTAGGGCTGCAGAGGATGTGGACGGTTTTCCTTCTGACAAAGTATTTTCCTCTGGGTCCTCTGGGTCTGTCTCCACATCAGACATCATGTCTTCAGTTGCCCCCGCAAATCGGTGCTTCTCTTCAATTGGCCAACTGGCCAGAGTGTAAAGATCTATGTGTAGCTGGTGCAGAGGAGTCAGGCGCAGGACAGTATAGATGAGTAAATAAAAGTAACTTTACTCAAAGTCATCAAAATACAAGAGAATTTCCAGCCACCACCGGCCTGAGGAGAGACACATGGAACRAGGGATTAATAYGGTAATCTGGGGGAAGCTGTAACCTATAACAAACCTCGTTCAGTCTCCTCAGGACTTTGAATGGCCCCACAAACCGCAGGCCCAGCTTCCGGCAGGGCAGGCGRAGGGGCAGGTTCCGGGTCGAGAGCCAGACCCGATGGCCTCACTGCGGTGACGGTCGGCGGTCGCCTTCTGCCACCTCGGCTAGAAGGCCGGTGATGTCGACCGCCGAACGCCGCCCGAACAAGGAGAGGGACCGACTTCGGCGGAAGTCGTGACACAGAGCCTGTTAAATTATAGGAGACAATAAGTTATTCTGCCCAATAAACAAATGGTCTTGAACATTGGAATCTCAAACAAACAAATAAAGAAAGAAAGAAAGAAACACACAAACTAAAAGCAGTGGAACAAGTGTCAACTTTTCCAAATTCAGTACTTCATTTAAAATGTATGGATTGGTTTACATTTATAAACTAACCTGTCTCTGTCAACGCTGCATTCACTTTTTGATGTCCCGTTCCTTTCAAGTGTCCGACGACTTATGCCGCTCTTTCAGTCCAATACCAATTTGCAGCTGYATCTGAGGAGTCAGTAGCTAGATTCCCATCCAATTGGCAACAGATTTTCATGCGAAAAATCTGAATAAAGAGAATATGCAAATATTCCCACCAGTAGTGTGTTTCCACCTAACACACTTGTTGCGGTTAAAAACCGCGCGTAGTGACGTAGTGCACACAATTTACTTTTCCACTTAAGTTTTCATGTACACTACCGTTCAAGAGTTTTGGGTCACTTAGAAATGTCCTTTTTTTATCCATTAAAATAACATCAAATTGATCAGAAATACAGTGTAGACATTGTTAATGTTGTAAATGACTATTGTAGCTGGAAACGGCAGACYTTTTATGAAATATCTACATAGGCGTACAGAGGACCATTATCAGCAACCATCACTCCTGTGTTMCAATGGCACGTTGTGTTAGCTAATCCAAGTTGATCATTTTAAAAGGCTAATTGATCATTAGAAAACCCTTTTGCAATTATGTTAGCACAGCTGAAAACTGTTCTAATTAAGGAAGCAATAAAACTGGCCTTCTTTGGACTAGTTGAGTATCTGGAGCATCAGCATTTGTGGGTTCGATTACAGGCTCAAAATGGCCAGAAACAAAGAACTTCCTTCTGAAACTCRTCAGTCTATTCTTGTTCTGAGAAATGAAGGCTATTCMATGTGAGAAATTGYCAAGAAACTGAAGATCTCGTACAACACTGTGTACTACTCCCTTCACAGAACAGCGCAAACTGGCTCTAACCAGAATAGAAAGAGGGATGGGAGGCCCCGGTGCACAACTGAGCAAGAGGACAAGTACATTAGTATCTAGTTTGAGAAACAGATGCCTCACAAGTCCTCAACTGGCAGCTTCGTTAAATAGTAGCCGCAAAACACCAGTCTCAACGTCAACAGTGAAGAGGCGGCTCCGGGATGCTATCCTTCTAGGCAGAGTTGCGAAGAAAAAGCCATATCTCAKACTGGCCAATAAAAATWAAAGATTAAGATGGGCAAAAGAACACAGACACTGGACAGAGGAACTCTGCCTAGAAGGCCAGCATTCCGGAGTCGCCTCTTTGCTGTTGACGTTGAGACTGGTGTTTTGCAGGTACTGGAGCATGCGCTCTCTCATGTCATCAGGGTCGATAGCATGACAAACCTGTCCAATTAATAGGGGATAACACAGAGGAGCAGATGATGTTGCTTATACAACCCAGAGCCCTGTTTGAGGAGATGACAAACCCCCGTGTTAATAATTCTTTCACGGAAGAAAGGGATCATCCATYCACACATACATCACATAATCTGACAACGGTGGAGTAATGGACACAGCGCTTTGTGCCGTTCACTGGGAAGAGATAAGATTTGGGAGCTATTCAGGCCTTGAAAAGATGAGGTTGAATTAGGGGAATCTGATGCCCTCAGAATGCCTGTGGACATTCTACACCAGTGCTTAATACAGACCATAGGTTTAAATACACAGCAATAATCAAGGAGAGCTAATTTAGTACAGGATAATCACCATGGTTATACACCATCACATGGAACAAACATTGGATATCATCACATCCTCCTTTTGAACACATAATGCCACCTGACCAGAAATACAAACATGGGCCCTTTGATGGACTGTCTGTAATATTAGTTGTGAAAGAAAAATGCAGTCAAATGTGTGTTTTGCTCTGACTACATGTTCARAACATTTGAGACTTAGTTTTAATGCTGTAATGTTCCGTAAAAAAATATTTTAACTCAAAACAATGCTTTTGTAGCAGCCTTATCTCCCACCAATTAAATGTATACACGTATACAAATATGTTTGATGCAATGTTCTCAGCTCAGTTGTTTTCTCGAGCATGATGAACATGCATGTGTAGAAAAGCTTAACAGTGCTGACATGTCAGTTCAACAGAGCAAATTGAGCCGAATAGACTATTTTCAGGGCAAGCATGATCAAATGAGTGGAAAGACCGGTGTTTGTGTGTGTGTGTGTGTGTAAGAGAGAGTACTTTGAGCAGTGGTTGAATAAGTACCCAGTTGTCGTACTTGAGTAAAAGTTAAGATATCTTAACAGAAAATGACTCCAGTATAAGTGAAAGTAACCCAGTAAACTACTACTTGAGCAAAAGTCTGTACCCCAAATACCCTGAAAAACGACTTAAGTAATACTTAAGTACATTACATTACATTACTTAATTACATTAACCACTACCTCTGTGTGTGTGTGTGTGTGTGTGTGTGTGTGTGTGTGTATGGGTGTGCAGTGTAAGTCCACTCTAGAGCACAGTGAGTTTTTAGAAGAGGTGTAAAACAAGTCAGACAGTAAGCACTATGTTCCCCATCCTTTTTACCCTCGCTCCAGGCCAAATCCAGCCACTTGTCATGTTCAGAGTGCATTTCCCTTCAACTGGTTAGGGGCTCATCAATAAAAGAGAACACACGTCCATTTTATTTCCTGTACGTTTTTTGTCAATGTTCTGAGAACATATTGAGGACAATATGGCTCACTACAAGAGTAGKATACACAGCGAGACATTGACATGCCAAATCAGTGAGATTGGACTTTAAGTGGAGGGAAAGACTGGTGTTATTTAGAAAAGCCCATTGTTGTGTCTGTCACCTCATGAAGACGACCTTTCACCCCCAAGGACGTTTAGATGCACGGTTATAATACCCCAAAAAATCTGTTTAGATCCGTGTCGGAAATTCGTCAGTGTCAGTACTTTACACTTTTCATTTGGAGTAATCTATCTKTAGGAAACTGGGTCAGCGCTTTTCGCTATTTGTTTTGTGTATGCTTTCTGTCACATTGACAGTTAAGACAACGGAACACCACACTATCCACCCCAGGGCTCATCTCTTTTTAGCTGAAGCTGCATGAAACATACAATATTTATATTCCTCATTTTTTAACAATAAGTATRCCCGAGACGCCATTGTAGACCTTGATGCCTTTTCTCCTACCAATGCTCTTACCTCTTAAATGGTTCCACCACGTTGTTTTGAGGTGTACTACTAAAAATGGGACAAACAGTAAAGTTCTRCAACTGATTACCTATCGCTCAGACAGATGTTACAGAGGGGAGAAACATCTGCTTGCTCTGCAGCCTTTCCCCCCTCTCTTCTCAGAAGGGGCTGTGGAGACAAGCCAACAGAGAGTGCAATTTCTTCTACACAACAGCACTTTAGAGATSGCTAATTGCACTGTAAAATGTTGGCTCTGGGTAAAAGGGCTTTCTCTGTACTGTGGCAAAGTGGGCTTGTTTTTGTGGATGTCAATGTATTTTTAACACCTGCCTTGTCATAAATGTATGACAGAGGTAGAAGGAGCTGTGAGGATGCTGTTAACATGTGACAGTAGAGAGAGAGTTGGTCTGTTGTTTCCCAGCGGAGAATGTCATTACATAATTGGTACCTTGAATATTTTAGCTYCTTTTGTGACGGCATTCATAATTCATGTTAATGCAGGCGCAACACCCTGGTGGTTACATATACAAATTCCTTATTTTCCTTTCTCTCATCTTTAATTGTTTTTTTCTCCTCCTCTTTTAAACACGATGCTGACTAAATATTAGTGTCAGATATTTACAAAATACAATTACAACACAGCCTAATGTATCAAAAATAAAATACTTTTGCAAAGTATTGTATTTAAATAAAAGAAAAGTACTATTATTTTCAAAATACCTGAGCAATTTCCCCCCTTAACCTGAACAACAGTAATGGTAACAAAAATGTTTGACTTGCTATGACTGTGATGTGGTTGTTTATCTACTAGCTGAATGCACTGACTAAGTTGCTCGCGATGCAAAATGACCTAAATATAAAAATGACCATATGGTATTCTTATTCTAATTAGCTCCACCCCCAAACAAGACCACATTTGAATGACTGGAGATGGGAAAAGATACATCAAAATGTATGCAAATAAATAACTAAATAACATTTTTAAATACAGAAAATACATTTTAAAGTAGTCCCAAAAAAAGAATGGACTATTTAAGTAAAATATCCTGTGCAGTTGTAAATTGAACAAATGCATGTGTGAACACCAACGTTTTTTTTAATATCAACTTATTTTAGAAATATATCATATTCTATCAGGACTGTTGAAAAGTACTTTGCATTTTGAAAATACAAAATACAGTTCTCCAGAGTATCTTGTTACAAAATACACTGGACTGTAGTTCACGCCAGTGAAATACAATTGACAAAATACTAAAGTTATTTAAATACGTACTTCAAATACAACAACATAAATACTGCCCATCTCTGATTAGTATGACCCCACACCTTCTCCAAGATGATCTCCCTTTATCCCCGATTCACAGTMATTTCTCTGATATTGGTTCGGAGGGCTCAGGTTGATGAAAGATCAAGAGAGACTCCATCGCCTCTCAACTAAGTAATATTACATAAGATCATAATGCAACTGCCACTCCTTGGTGGGATTAGCCACCTTCTCTCCTCTTCTCTGAACGGAACAGAGAGTTTAACCTTATTTGTCCATCAGAGCCAAAGCCTACAGCAATTTGCATGTCAGGATGTCCATTGTGCATGTCAGGAGTCTATCGTGTCAACTGTCTTTGCAAGGCTTTATACAATAGTGGAATAATGATATTATTTGCAAAGGRGGGCGGCTGGGGGAAATGGTGACGTAGTGTGGCTGTACACACGGCAGATCCAGGATTCGGACAGGACCAGGTGGACTATGTCTGTTTGGGCTTTAGATTCCCAAAGAGTTAGCTCTAAGCGAAAACATCATTGTAGACTGACCTTAATCTGTTTACTGAAATCCCACTGATAAATTATAGACTCACCCCTGTTCCTCTGCTCCCCTTGCCCCTCCCTCATGTACGCACACACACACACACACACACACACACAGAGTCATGAGTCTCTCTGCACTGGTCCAATCGCTGCTCAGTGCTGTCTGAGTCCAGCGCTCTCCTTTTAAATCCCCCTCTCTGTGATGAATCAGCACTCGCAGCGCAGCCCTCCGGTGATACAGCAAGTGGTAGAGAAGTCTACTGAAACAGCCTACAGTAGGTACTCCAGCACTCTTCTTTTTCGTACTCCCCCCCCCCTCCTCAAATATTGTGTCGTCCCCATCACCCGTTTCCCTGGGTCGACCCTACACTTTGTCTTTCGCTGTCCCTGCATCCTCTACACAACTCAACTTTGTACTTTGCTTGTTTTGCTGACAGTGTGGCGTACGTGGTTCACAGTGTAGTTTCACTTGAAGCGGCTCTTGCACTTCCAATCACTCTGCCTAGTGATTGTAATGCACATTGAAGAAAGAACACATGGGCAGAGCATGTTTGGGACATGCTAAACAAAGTACGATTGGTGCATGTAAATTGTGAATTGTTAAATGCATTGGCAAGTTAATGGTGCATGGTTAAATGACCTAGGCTTTTAGCTTTCTAAACTGGTAGACTAATGACMTGACTCTCATGACGGACTTTACATGGTGGAATTAACATTTAGGCTAATATAACCATCACTTTMATTTTTTGCTGGGTTGACAACATTCCCATTTATGTCAGTCGTTTCTCTCCTGTGCGAGTGAAGACGTGGTAAATGAATCATTAGACCAGGGATTGTGTGTTGACCTTGAATTGTTATTCTCAGAATTATTCTGACACATCGCTATGTTTTAAGATGTTTGRAATTAGAAGCATGACTTTGTATACAAAATGTAAACAAACAAGACCAATAGGTCACAACTGCTAGCTGTCTTACTCATTGATTTTGCGATACAATACGTGATAATGAGGATAGTTCGATAGTTCAACTACAACCACATATAGTTTATGTCGGGCTCAGTCTWTACTACGAAAACAAAAAGGGAACTACAAGCACTCAGATCTCTTAAACGGCCTTTCTTTATTCTCTGAAAAATCTTGCCACTTTAATTAAATATACATATTACGAGGTTTATGGAGACCGTTAAAAAATATATATTTTTTCTTTTTTTTCTCTCCATTCATTAGGAAATGAAATGCTTGTTAGGGTAAGTTCCTCAAAAACAAGTGAAAGCAACAACAACAACAAAAAGTGTCTGGACCCCTCATTTACTAAATGGTTTCCTTTATTTTGGCAGTTACCTGTAGACCGGACGGAGAGGTATCGCTCGTGATAAAACATACATTTGGTTGTAAAAAAGCAAACTTCTCCTTTCTCCTTCATACATTATTGTTCATAGTCTAAATTGCATCTTAGTTCTTCTTCTTCCCTGTCATCCCTATCTGGAGCACAACACTTGARYGGAGACAGATGATGAACCTCTGTGGTAAGAGATCACTTAAGTGCTGCTATGCATACGTGAATAACTATGACGTTTGTGATGTTTTATAGATATGTTCGCTCRTCCTTCACACAGGCCTCCTCTGTGTGACCATGTGAGTTGATGTTTTCTGTTCTCTGTCAGAAGATTGATATCTAAACCATCTGGGTATAGAATGTTGGATATTGTCTTGGATATTATCTTCCATAATACAAATCATCTTCCACTGTGAGAAAGGTCCATGTTTAGAACTTTTGCTTTGACACCATGGGCTGTACCCGAGCCTTAGATTAGGTTTTGTCATCTYCACTGARAATYGGTGAGGTGAGGGAGACGTTATCAGACAGACTGATCATTAAAAGAAGAATTGATCGGTGAACTCACACCTTGCCTCCACTTCAGTGACAACGTCCGCAGACAACTCTTCCATCCAAACGCGGCGGGGCACATCACCTCTGGTTGCTTTTAAACTAAGTCGAGGAGTGGGGAAAAGTGTAAGGTCTTTAGGACCTTCGTGGTATGCATGGTGATTGGTCAATCCACATATAGCACATGTATGGTTGGATTGACACCTTCAGAACTCTCCCTGGAACCTAAACTGGTTATTAACTTTGCTGAAATGACTTGCTATGAATATCCAGTGTCCTATTCTATATAGGGGGTCTGTATGTTGTGGAGTACAACCAGAGCTTTATTTGGGACCCAGGTGTTTGTTGACTGTGATATACGTTTCAGTGGAAAGTTCATTTTTAGTTACCTCAGTGGAACACGCTTTTGGCACACATTTCAGCACAGTTAAACACCTGACACCACCAACTGTAATCATTTGTCTGGTGAACAGTATTTGGATAAAGGAAAAAAACAACTCAAAGCTGGAGGCAGCTGGTCATTTGATGTGTGTGTGATCATCATGCAAAACAACACAGCCGCGGGGCCTGTATGTTATTTACTTCAACATTTATCATCCCTGTCATGACACCACACTTCTCTGGTGGCCTTACACCCTGCGTGGTCCTCCCGGGGTTTAATAGCACACTGAAATAAAACTGGGATGACATAATCAAAGACGTGGTTGTTATTTAGCAGGGTTCTCCTCTCGTGTTGTGACAGGAAACAGAAGCCTGTCAGTTAGGCTCCCCGGCCTGCCAGTGAATGCTTGGCTCTTTTCCCATTGCCTTGTTAGAGAGTATTAATTACAACTCCTAACAGCGGTCGCTATTGATGAACCTCAAGTCTTAATTTGCTGCTTCCTTCTGTCTGTTTCAATGGGTTTCTCATTGGCCTCCAGGGAAAGACAGAGCTCATTGTGAGCCAATCAAAGTAATTTGTCTCATTCATTCACYGGGCCTGTGTCTGAGGTTTTTCACAGTAGCTCAGGGCCTTATACACATCCTCACCATTGAGAGACATTAGGCAGTTTTCCATTAACCCAGGTTTATTCGACAAAAGCAATCATTGCGACATGTGTATTGGAAACGGCGGATATAKGATACCCTTTCTATAGATCGACGACATTTTTATCCGTTCGACACGGGTGGATTTATTTTGCCTAACTTTCTTTATTGCGACTAATTTTGATGGAAATGAATTACGATTGCCGAATACTTTAGATAGGTACATGGGGCACGTCATCAAGTAATTACTGTATAAGCTCCACTTTACATTTAATTCTAAATGCCTACTGCTTGCAAAATAAAAATTTTAACTCTAAAAATGTTTCTTTGCAATACAAGGATTGTCCTGACTTTCAAGAATGCCTGAATTTCTTCGCCTTGCTTTTCTGGTTGRCTGGCAAGTTTCACCATCCAAATATTTCAGATCTACGGGAGTGAAAGTTTCACCATGGCATGGACTAACCTAGGCAGCCGATGTGGCGATACGTTGACACATGAGAATGATTAGAATATGTGTCAGCTATTGCATTCTATCCATGCGGGAGACCTGAGACATGAAACAGATAGGTGGGAGGGCATACAGGCAGTCGCAAATTTATTAATGGGCAATTTGCCTAAATAGGTAATGGAAACACTWGAACCACTATGTCCAGCTGTTTTAAWTCGACATGATACACTGAACAAAAATATAAATGTAACAGGCAACAATTTCCCAAACTTGCTCAATGGACGACATGTCTGGTGAGTATGCAGGCCATGGAAGATCTGGGTCATTTTCAACTTCCAGGAAGTGTGTACAGATCCTTGCGACATGGGACCGTGCATTATCATGCTGAAACAAGAGGTGATGGCGGCGGATGAATGGCACGRCAATGGGCCTCAGGATCTCGTCACGGTATCTCTGTGCATTCAAATTGCCATCGATAAAATGCAGTTGTGTTCATTGTCCGTAGCTTGTGTCTGCCCATACCATAACCCCACCGCCACCATGGGCCATTTTGTTCACAACATTAACATCAGCAAACCACTCGCCCACGCCACGCGACGCCATACAGCCTCTCGGCCATCTGCCCGGTACAGTTGAAACTGACATTCATCTGTGAAGATCACACTTCTGCAAGGTGAGCATTTTCCCACTGAAGTCGGTTACCAAACTGCAGTCAGGTCAAGACCCTGGTGACGACGACCAGCACGCAGATGAGCTTCCCTGATACGGTTTCTGACAGTTTGACAACACTACACAACTTTAATTGCTGATCAATTGAAACTTTGTTTGACACCAAGTTCTCCCTGATCACTCTTCCTGATAGGAGGTGTAGTGGAGGTAGACGGTGGTTCCTCCTGGTTCCTCTCTCTTCTTATCAGTAGCAGATGGGAGGAAGAGAATGATGAACCTGTCCCTTCCTGATGGATCGAGTATGTCTCCATCTAGACCGGCGGTGCAATGAGGCGCGGGGACAGGGAACAGCTAAATGATTGGGCCATCACTGGGTGCAGTTGTCCCGTCTGGCTGGTCCTGCCATATGTTAGAGCAGGGTGGGCCAACTCAGACTTAGCTGATAAATGGATGTGCGTTTTAAGCCAGGCAAGGTGAAGAGGGGTGAAGAAGACAGAAAACACCAAGAAGTACGTGGAGTGAAAACAAACCTGGCCGTGTCCTCCAAACAATCCTCCAAATGCACTATATATGCAAAAGTATTTGGACACCCCTTCAAATGAGTGGATTTGGCTATTTCAGCCACACCCGTTGCTGACAGGTGTATAAAATTGAGCACACAGCCATGCATCACCATAGCCTAACACTGGCAGAAGAATGGCCTTACTGAAGAGCTCAGTGACTTTCATCGTGTCATCGTCATAGGATGCCATCTTTCCAACAAGTCAGTTTGTAAAATTTCTGCCCTGCTAGAGCTGGCCCGATCAACTGTAAATGCTGTTATTGTGAAGTGAAAACGTCTAGGAGCAAGAACGGCTCAGCCGCGAGTGGTAGGCCACACAAGCTCACGGAACGAGACCAACGATTGCTGAAGCGCGTAGCGCGCAAACATCGTCTGTCCTCAGTTGCAACACTCACTACCAAGTTCCAAACTGCCTCTGGAAGCAACGTCGGCTCAAGAACTGTCCGTCAGGAGCTTCATGAAATGGGTTTCCATGGCCGAGTAGCCGCACACAAGGCTAAGGTCACCATGCGCAATGTCAAGCGTCGGCTGGAGTGGTGTAAAGTTCTCCGCCATTGGCTCTGGAGCAGTGGAAACGCGTTCTCTGGAGTGTTGAACCACGCTTCACCATCTGGCAGTCCGATGGACAAATCTGGGTTTGTCGGATGCCAGGAGAACGCTACCTGCCCTAATGCATAGTGCCAACTGTAAAGTTTGGTGGAGGAGGAATAATGGTCTGGGGCTGTTGTTCATGGTTCGGGCTAGTTCCAGTGAAGGGAAATCTTAATGCTACAGCATACAGTTACATTCTAGACGATTCTGTGCTTCCAACTTTGTGGTAACATTTTGGGGAAGGCACTTTCCTGTTTCAGCATGACAATTCCCCCGTGCAAAAAGCGAGGTCCATAAAGACATGGTTTGTCGAGATCGGTGTGGAAGAATTTGACTGGCCTGCACAGAGCCCTGACCTTAACCCCATCAAACACCTTTGGGATGAATTGGAACACCGAATTGCCCAACATCAGTACCTGACATCACTAATGCTCTTGTGGCTGAATGGAAGCAGGTCCAGCAATGTTCCAACAGCTAGTGGAAAGCCTTCCTAGAACAGTGGAGATTGTTATAGCAGCAAAGGGGGGACCAACTCCATATTAATGCCCATGATTTTGGAATGAGATGTCCGACGAGCAGGTGTCCAAATACTTTTGGTCATGTAGTGTAACAACAGAAACACTCTTGTCTGGTAAGTTATTTAGCTAGTTCAAAGCTGCACATTTGCAAGAATCACATCAACAAAGCCACAGCAAAAATATTCTTATTTTATTATTTATGGCCATGAAACTGCACCTTTAAACTGTTAATGGGTTTTAATTTTGAGGAGTATAGTTTGACTCAGTAAATGATTTGAGTAAAGCTTATATACAAACACTGGTGAGTCCCATAGGAGAGAGGGAGACAATGACTGACTGTTGGATAATATAGGTCATGCAGCTGTGATCGTTAGAATAGAACACAGGGTAGAAACCCCAAGAGTGACTAACCAGATGCTCTTGATTGTTCTTGTTCACAGCACTGAGGGTATTTCTGTTCACATCATACAGTTCACATTATATGTGGGATGTTCCCAAGTGTCTACATGTCACACTGATGTGTCTCATTATTATACCCTTTAAAACACATTTAGTGTTCAGTACTTCAATAACTGCATTCTGGACCATTTTATCAACCTTATGATACCTGTTACCCTCCAGATGCTTTTTTTGGTCACAGCGTTACAGAGCTGCTGTACATACGGGCTATCTCTGATATGCTATTATGCTGGCCTTGATCCAAGTCATCTTTTCATCTCTCTCCTCTTTTCTTTTGTCCCTCAGCATTATCCGGCTGTGAGTGGGGCCTTCATGGATTCCCCGTACAATGGCAACACGTCCCTCCAGACCTCCACCTCCAACCTCAACGCCAACTTCTCCYGGCCGACCGAGGTGGAAGAGGAGGGCAAGTACTCCAGCGACGCCATCTGGCTTTGGGTAGCCGTCATTGCAACCATCGGCAACATAGTAGTGGTAGCAGTGGTTTGCGCCTGTGCCTTCTAAGACCCGTTAGTTACAAGCACACAGCCGAACATCCCTCTTGCCCCATCTTTCCTCCTCTTGAACCTATCCCTGTATTCATTTTACTCTTGTAAGTGTCCATCCATAATATTAAAGCAAAGGCCCTGTTCTGAGGGTCAACGGAATATGATAGTGAAAATATAGGGACGGGCTTAACTGATGTTCTCTAGGACTAGGAATGAGAGAAACGACCCTCCGTAGTTACCATCCTGTATCTTACCTTAAGCCTATGTCTCACACTGTTCATTTTTTTTATGAGAAACGGTGAAGTGAGCAGATGTGGGCTGTGCCTTTTTCTAATGAACATGGTAAGTTAGTTAAGGAAGTGGGTAATATATAAAGCAGCTGAGTGAGCCTCCCTTCTGCTTTCCACCAGAGGTCAGCCTACAGGATTAGGGAAGTGTACAGCTGTGAGATCCCCTCTGCCTATTAACCTGAACAGAACGCCACACCATATATCTTTGTCTTGTTGATGTCATGTGACTGTTTGTCTGGAATGGATGTGTTGATGCTGCTGTCTTGGTCCAGGTCTCTCTTGAAAAATGGATTTTTATCTCAACGAGACTAACCTGGTTAAATAAGGGTGAAATAAATCATCAGCAGTTCTCGTTGTGGCTGGCCATCGTCTCGGAGACCAGTGGAGAGATATGTGACAGATGGTGGCTGGTAGTGGGGCAGAGGGGACAGCGGAGGGGCCCAGGGCAGGCTTGGCAGTGCCCCCAGTACCTGGTGTTCTTTCCTGTGACTGCTGCACCGCTGCACTACCATTCACCATTACTGCTCTGTCCTGTCCTCATCAGCCTGTCAGTGATAGAAATCTCCCCAAGCACTTTATAAAACGCAATAAAGTAGGGAGTTTTCTTCCATTTGAACTGCATTGTTCTGCAGTGGCTGTAGACCTGTGCCAGTTTAACTATGCAGTGAAGGCATCCTATTGGGCACACACTGGTTGAATCAATGTTGTTTCCACGTCATTTCAATGAAACGACGTTGAACCAACATGGAATAGATGTCGAATTGCCGTCAGTGGGATAGCAGTGGTTAATGTTTATGAGTGAGACAAATGTATAGAAACACAGTGTCACCCACAAGCCAAATGAGTGAATGAAGTTGTCAGCACAAATCAGATGTTATACCACCCCTGCTGACATTATCTGATGTTACGGAACCACCAATTACATCGCACTAAATCATTGAGCCGCCCACCATTACTAGACCACTGCTACAACAGCCTCAAGCTGTTGAGCTAGCAATCAAGTGAGTTCTCTCGTCATAAGAAACCCCATTGCGGTTAACATTCGTTTTTTAGTTGCTGTGCCAGGCATGCAGAATCTCACATTCRCCTCAGAATGTCTCTCAGTAGACTAGTGTGTKYAGGTGGCAGCAGCCCCAGTAGTTCTGTGCTGTGCTGTCTCCCATGCACCCAGTGGAGTCGGGCGACAGACTTGTCAAACCGGCAGGGCTTTAATGAGTTGTAATGCCTCTCTCTCTCTTTCCTAAAGCGAGCACTGACCTCCCGTTGCGCTGTGGTGATCAGAACAGAGCTGATCCCTGCTGCACTCAGCTGCTCTGAACAAAGATAGTGCTTCAAGTGCATTTTTAGAGTGTGACTTCCTCATTTAATCAGCACTCGTTGATAGAGAGAAAGGGGAAGGAGAGAGGAGTAGACGAGAGGAGTGACTGCATGGGAATTKATTTATAACAGCCAACTTCCATGTCATCGCTTTGAAATACAAAACTTTTTTTGAAGTTGAATGGAAAATTCCATTATTTTTATTGAAATCAACGAAGTGGAATAAAAAGTTTGAAAATTGAGAGATTTAGGATCAAAGGTCTGGCTGAGCCGTCACTTCACCCGGCTAATTGCCCTGATCTCACTGTACAGTAGAGTTAATGAAAACAAGAGACCGATTCATCATGGCATCTCTGAGCGGTCCTTTTCAGGGTCCTTAGAGAGCTTAGCCAGAAACCTGCGGGAACATTAATCCGTTGTCTGTTACAATAAACAACAACAATCGCACTGAATGGGGTCTTCATAAGTATCTGCTGGCAATAACTCAAGATAACGCTAACAAGTTAGAATTATACATCCCCACTCTATGTAGTTACTTTAATACTGTAATTATTCTGAAGCCAAATTCATATGAACTAGGTGAGGAATCCCAGTTAGCTATAATAGGAATTTCTTCTACCCTTGTATCGGCTGTGTGCTTTGACATGGGACTGGTTAAGGCTCAGGTGCCCACTGTCTACGGCTCGAATTATGTGCCTGAACTGACTAACACAACTCCTACCCGTCAACTACTTATTGCCCCTTGACCACCATGGATGATGGTCCTCCTACACACCACAAAACGTCATCACAGCCTCAAGCCCAGGTACCTTGTGAACCAGTTTGCAATGTCACTTAGGCGCGCGGTTCACCGGACAAATTAATAAGGCTAATCCTGGACAACAACAAAAAATWATTATATGGAGATTCTCTATTGAGYTTAGTGTTTATTCCAGGACTAGGCTTAATCTGTGTCCGGGAAACTGCCCCTTACTGTTTAAGATTTGTTTTTAATTACCGCCTCCATGTAAAAAGTGAATTGTTGCGCTATACATTGTGCATCTGGCTGTTAAAGGGAATAGTTCTTTTTTAGAATTGGGTAACTTGGAGTGATGGTTCATTCATAATCATATTTGTTTGATGTACTGTGTTTCTTTATTTCTAGAAGTCAACATTACTTCAGTCRTACTAAGTCTACACTACATATTGAGTTTAAAAATTCCATTAAGCATGTCATTTCCTTATTTGTTCGAATGGATGAATCTCTTTRCTGTGTTACCTGAGAGCGTGTGTAGACTTGTGATCATGTATCCTCTACTGTATTATATGATAAATGTCACATTCATAAAGAAACACTACTATGACAATGCTCATGTAGACCCTGCCAGTTACAGCTGTTAAATGGGGGAGACGTGGCCATGGAGTGCTCCCTCCACCAACAGATGCATTTCACCACGTTTGACTTCCTCCCTCCCTAGGCCCAGAGGGGACTGAAGTCTGCTTAATCACACCCCATAGAGCATTCCATCCTCCTTCTCCTTTCCCCTCTGTTCTCTCTCCTTCCATCCATGCAGAGCACTAGACCGTGCTTTCTGCATTGGCACTGRCCTCTGACCCGAGGCAGGGCACCTCATGCCCACATGCCTCTTCCTTCCCAGGCAACAAGAAATAGTCCGGCCGTTGCTGGGGAAATGGACAAGTCACTCCTACGAGAGGAGAATTGTAGGAGCAAGGAGCAGCTGGGTATATAAGCGAACACACACACACAATGTAAATGTACCTTTCTATAACATGGTTGTGATGACAATGCTATGATATCATTATGTGCTCTCAGGGTTTGTATTTTGTTCTTATCTTTCAATACATTGTAARTGTTTTACACCATTTTCTCATCATAGTTTTAGTTATAGCAAATCATAACATTTATAGGGGCCATTTAAAGTTGAGCTAGATTAAGTAAGCTTCAATTTTGGATTCTGTTCAGTCTATCGCTTCATCTATTCAGTCTGTATCGCGGAAGCATTACAGATTGTGTGATAGAAATGTGAAGGTAATTGAGCTGACATAATGCAGARTTTACCAAGAATGCAGTCTCCACTARCGCGGGAACATTGCCTTTACATGTCAATCCCGATGTAACGCTGCACTTCTGCAATAAAGATTGAATAGAGGCCTGAGGCTAATATTCGATCCAATTATACTAGTTATAATTTTGCTTGAATTAATAAGCACTGTATTGCTGAATGTCATACTGAAGTTATTCACTCACACTCAAACATGCTTACCGCTGAGGTATAGCCCTAGACTATGTTGCGTAAATATGCTCCCCCAAACTAACTTGGGAGCTCTATAATTCATCAAATCTATAAATTCAACAATTTGTAAATATTTAAACGCTTTTGAATCCAACATTTCACATATCATGATATACCCATGTATAAATTGACCAATGACCTAGCGGGGTAAATGACTTAAATGTAATGAAAATATAGTCAGACTTCCGTGGGTGTTTCTATATGTTGTTGCCATGGGAACACCCTCCATAGATCACCTCACTTTTGTGGTGTTCTCTGGCTCTGGGTCCTCGTCAGACGCTAAGCATCCCAGCTCTCTTCCTCTGCAGAGTGTTGCGTTACCCAACGAGGCTTCGTTGCATGTTTGTTAAGTCGGAGATATGAGAATGCTTCTTGACTTTARTGCTGCCGGACATCATATCCCTTCCCTGCTGATTCACAGCGGCTCCCCTAACCCGATGGCTTGTTTGTGTTTGTCTCCACAGACTCCCAGGAATTTTCCATCCTTCCTCGGCCTCCAGGAATATATATGCTAATTAAAGCTGACTTCCTATATCCCGAGTACAGCAGAGACAGTATGGTTGACTAGGGACTGTGTCTTTATAAAAGCACCCAGAGGAAACTAATAAAGACTACATGGAGGCTGGGAGGAATATTGTGGATAGGTGGGACTTGAGAGGTGACAGTAACAGACATCGTATTTATGACTTCAACAAATAATACCATATCTTATTCAAGGTTACTTGTAGCTAACYTTATTTGGAATGTGCTGTGACTCACGACACTCAAAGGACCTAGAAAGTGAAACCACACTGTCCATCCTTCTGGAGCCCTGTATGTCTTGTTTTGAAATGGATTTCTGACARCGATTCACATATTCATTGCACTCAATGAATGGATATTTATCGACTTCGTTGACTCTGAAGACTTRGATTCTACATTTCTGTGCATCCAGTTGCAGTGTTGTAAGTTCTGATCGCTCCCTGTAGGTGTCAGGGTTACCGCTACGAAATACTGATTARCAGAAAGGCTGTTGGCTAAATACAGGAGCTGTATTAGTTCAATTAATTCACAATGTTCATTCACAAAAGTGTTCTATAACAATTACTTCATACAAAATACTGCACAGAGTCATGTCACTGCAATTGTTTTAAATTACATTTCTAGAGGGGGAGGGGAACACTTTCTGTCTTGACTATCCATAAATGTATGACCTACTTTGAAAAGATATCTTGTAAAAAAAAAAGAAGGAAATCTAACATTTGGGGGTTTTCTTTTAATTTCAGTATGTGTATAAGCATGATTGCAGTGTACAGTATAAACACTATGGGGGTTATTGACACCCTTTTTATTTTTAACATGATATTTGAGGCTCATTATTATTTTGTTCCCATGCTAGATTAACCAAAACATGCGCACACACGCATTGTGAAACGTGGCTCGCATTACAGGAGCCAGGATTCAATATGTGTACCTTTTTATAAGGATAATGGATGTGTACACGTCAGTAAATTAGACCAGCTCTGTTGCTCATAGGCTCCTCACTACCAGTAGTCCCAACATCCAAGCCATGTGWGCATGMTCATTGCAAAGACATCTTAATATGGAAAACACTTAAATGCAGCTGGTGCGAGACCACATGACAGTTCAACCAYGATMATTTTCTTGTGTTTTCRATTTCTATTGTGATATTTTGATTTAGTATGAGCTTACTTRGCTTGTTTGCATGTGTTGTGTTCCTTCCGTCTCAAAATGTTGTTAGTCGACAACTCTGCAAGCTGCGTTCCAGTAAGGGAGAAATAATGTAATAATCATGATCTTGTGGAATATTGTTTGGATGATTCATTACTTTGTACATGAAGAAATATGTAGAACTAATGTGGAATGTTTTTTTTGTAAACTTTTTATTGATCATGTACATTTTTCCAATGTTTTAGCAATTGTCAGTGCAGAAACATCGCAGCTAAAGTCTTGATGTGTTTTTTTTTACACACTCTTGCAGGTCAACAGAAAAGCTTAGAAGTAAACATGTTTTACCCTGCATAATAAAAAAATCTATATCGTCTGTTAACCTCATGATTTACCTTCCTGTTTAATTCAATTAAATTGATAAGAATGTGAAAATGATAGGTTGTCCTGTCAGGTTATTCTTCATTTGCATGTGAATGAATAATATTGTGCTATCMCAAATCTGTCAATGTCCTGCTCATATGGGGTTGAATCCGCAGTGGACTCATTTCATCCTTTGAACAAATGTTTTTCCCCCAATTCATAGTGATGGGTTACTTATCAGAATTTAAAGAGAGAACTTGTTCTTTCAGAATTGGCATTGGYTCTGAAATGGCAACTCCAGTTCAAAACTGAAATCAGCTTATTTGTTCTGGCACAGCCACAMTCAAGTGGCCTTCTAGAGATAATGTCCCTTGCAAGGAGATAGACTCAAATTGGACTATTATACTGTAATAAAACATTTACAGTTGAAGTCGGAAGTTTACATACACGTTAGCCAAATACATTTAAACTCAGTTTTTCACAATTCCTGACATTTAATCCTTGTAAAAATTCCTTGTCTTAGGTCAGTTAGGATCACCACTTTATTTGAAGAATGTGAAACGTCAGAATAATAGTAGAGAGAATGATTTATTTCAGCTTTTATTTCTTTCATCACATTCCCAGTAGGTCAGAAGTTTACATACACTCAATTAGTATTTGGTAGCATTGCCTTTAAATTGTTTAACTTGGGTCAAACGTTTCCGGTAGCCTTCCACAAGCTTCTCACAATAAATTGGGTGAATTTTGGCCCATTCCTCCTGACAGAGCTGGTGTAACTCAGTCAGGTTTGTAGGCCTCCTTGCTCGCACACGCTTTTTTCAGTTCTCGCCACAATTTTCTATGGATTGAGGTCAGGGCTTTGTGATGGCCACTCCATACCTTGACATTTGTTGTCCTAAGCCATTTTGCACAACTTTGGAAGTATGCTTGGGGTCCATTGTCACATTTGGAAGACCCATTTGCGACCAAGCTTTAACTTCTGATGATGTCTTGAGATGTTGCTTCAATATATCCACAATATTTTCTACCTCATGATGCCATCTATTTGTGAAGTGCCCAGTCCTTGCAGCAAAGGACCCCCACAACATGATGCTGCACCCAGTGCTTCACGTTGAGATGGTGCTCTTCACCTTGCAATCCTCCCTTTTTTCCTCCAAACATAAAATGGTCATTATGGCCAACAGTTCTATTTTTGTTTCATCAGACAGAGACATTTCTCCAAAAAGTACAATTTTGTCCCCATGTGCGTTGCAAACGTAGTCTGGCTTTTTATATGGCGATTTTGGAGCGCGGCTTCTTCCTTGCTGAGTAGCCTTTCAGTTTATGTCGATATAGGACTTGTTTTACTGTGGATATAGATACTTTTGTACGTTTCCTCCAGCATCTTCACAAGGTCTTTGCTGTTGTTCTGGGATTGATTTGAACTTTTCCCATGGTACGTTCATCTCTAGGAGACAGAAGGCGTTCCTTCCTGAGCGGTATGACGGCTGGTGGTCCAAGGGGTTTATACTTGGGTACTATTGTTTGTACAGATGAACGTGGTACCTTCAGGCGTTTGTAAATTGCTCCCAGAGGATGACCCAGACTTGTGAGGTCTACAATTTTTTTCTGAGGTCTTGGCTGATTTCTTTTGCTTTTCCATGATGTCAACCAAAGAGGCACAGAGTTGAAGGTAGGCCTTGAAATACATCACAGGTACACCTCCAATTGACTCAAATATGTAAATTAGCCATCAGAAGCTTCTAAAGCCATGACATAATTTTCTGGAATTTCCCAAGCTGTTTAAAGGCAAAGTCAACTTAGTGTATGTAAACTTCTGACCCACTGGAATTGTGATACAGTGAATTATAAGTGAAATAATCTTGTCAGTAAACAATTGTTGGAAAATGACTTGTGTCATGCACAAAGAAGATGTTCTAACCAACTTGCCAAAACTATAGTTTGTCAACAAGAAATGGTGGAGTGGTTGAAAAACTAGTTTTAATGACTCCAACACTTTAGTTTTAATGACTCCAACCTAAGTGAATGTAAACTTCCAACTTCAGCTGTATGTGGCTCTTCTATTTCTCATATATACAATTAAAATGAGAATCAATTAGTGTCAGTAGCAATTTGACTGAAGCTTAAATCCTGGGCTTTTTCAGGGCCATTTAAGCATTTCTTTAAATGTTTTTTTCTCTGAGAGGAACTGGGGTGAACCACGAGGTAAAAGCACTAATCCACCTGACGTTTTAGAGCTGGATCAACCTTGGATTGCGGGAACTTTACTTGGCTGATGTGTTACATAATATGTCAGSAAATTGGCTTACATAGGAATTAGGAATATTAATACCAAAAGTATTGGTGTCAGCCTGACTGTCAGTCGCTGTGGAAAACCAGKAAATCTTTAGGTTAAAGGCTAATAATATTTGTCAACGTTTTGATAGGTGGTAAGAAAGTACAGAGTATATTACATTTTAAATGCATGCCTGGATAGTTTTATAGTACGGTAAGCAGTTGATGTGTATACGTAAGACACACTGGGTGTGTTTTGTACAGTTTAGGATGTTTGGGCTCCAGGCAATCCATGATAAGCCATCTGTAGTCCTGCCACATATGTGTCTTTGGGGAGAGAATACACACATATTGGGRATACCCCTCTGTTAGCCCACTGGGCATTCTAAAGCTTAACAAAACATGTTAATTTGCTGCCATCCCAATGATGTCACAGCAATTTACTCTARAGTAGAGTGCTATCCTCCACTTCCTCAATACAGTCTCCACTGGTCCACAATGAAATATCAATCCTTTATTGATTTTAACACTGAAATATGCCTTGATTTTCAGGTCAGAGTATCTGGAATGCACAAACACAGTAAAACCATATGTGGCTGAAGTGTACAATTGCTAGAGCCAGGTTTGAATCCCTGTCGGAGGTACCCCCAACTTCGCTACATTGATGCCAGAAGTGGGATGGTGCCTGGGAGGCCATCGGAAAGGCGTGTTCACGAGAGGGACTTGGTATAGAGAAGCGTGGGGACTCTAAAGTATAATACAGTCATCTCATACCTTTTTTCACCACTTTTTTCAAATGTTGGAATTGCATAACAATCAAGCAGTCACTGTTTATAAAACCAACATATCACATAATAATTTATGCTTAGTGATGCTAAACTAAAGGGGGGATTTGGCTGTGTATCATTCTGAAAGAGCAGCATGGTATACTGGTTACCCCTGAACGACCCCAGACGCTCATCACTTTCCTGGGCGATCCGAATGCACCCTCTCCCACTCCTTGACTCACCCTGTCTGGCTCTTAGGTTGGAGATAGAGGGAAGCGTCAGAGCATGAAATGCACTGCTCCAGCGTTGTCTCCGGAGTTAATGGATACTCAACCCTGAGATGGTAATCAGAGGCATGCAGGCAAGGAGAGAAAGAGGGCGAGTGGGAACTGGCGTTAGCAAGATATACACTGAGTRTACAAAACATTAGGAGCACCTTCCTCATATTGAGTTGTACCGCCTTTTGCCCTCAGAACAGCCTCAGTTCGCCAGKGCATGGACTCTACAAGGTGTCAAAAGCATTCCACAGGGATGCTGGCCCATGTTGACTCCAATGCTTCCCACAGTTGTGTCAAGTTGTCTGGATGTCCTTTGGCTGGTGGACCATTCTTGATACACAAAATCAAATCAAATGTATTTATATAGCCCTTCTTACATCAGCTGATATCTCAAAGTGCTGTACAGAAACCCAGCCTAAAACCCCAAACAGCAAGCAATGCAGGTGTAGAAGCACGGTGGCTATGAAAAACTCCCTAGAAAGGCCAAAACCTAGGAAGAAACCGAGAGAGGAACCAGGCTATGAGGGGTGGCCAGTCCTCTTCTGGCTGTGCCGGGTGGAGATTATAACAGAACATGCCACAGATGTTCAAATGTTCAAAATGACCAGCATGGTCAAATAATAATTATCACAATAGTTGTCGAGGTGCAGCAAGTCAGCACCTCAGGAGTAAATGTCAGTTGGCTTTTCATAGCGATCATTAAGAGTATTCTCACGCTCCTGCTGTCTCTAGAGAGTTGAAAAACAGCAGGTCTGGGACAGGTAGCACGTCCGGTGAACAGGTACAGGGTTCCATTAGCTGCAGGAGCGTGAAAAACCCGCAGTGTTGCAGTTCTTGACACAAACCGGTGCGCCTGGCATCTACTACCATATCCCGTTCAAAGGCACTTAAATATTTTGTCTTGCCCATTCACCCTCAATGGCACACATATAATCCATGTCTCAACTGTCTCAAGGCTTAAAAAATCCCTCTTTAAACTGTCTCCTCCCCTTCAATCTACACTGATTGAAATGGATTTAACAAGTGACATCAAAAATGGATCACAGCATTCACCTGGTCTATGTCATGGAAAGAGCAACTGTTTTTAATGTTTTGTACACTCAGTACAAAACACTTACACTATACCACAGTTTCCTGAGAAAGAAGTATAGGAAGTTTATGTTGAATTACTACGGGGTAACCTTAGATCCTAGATGTGTTGATAAGTTATCATTCTTAGATTGGACTCACAGGTTATCACATAACATACATTGACTGTAGTTGTACCTGCCCTCCAGGACATCTACAGCGCCCGGTGTCACAGGAAGGTCAAGAAGATCATCAAGGACCTATTAGCTGGCTATCACCCAGTTCTTCTACCCTGCACCTTAGAGACTGCTGCCTTCAGAAAATTCTAAATTGATTCCGTAGATTTTTTCCCTCATCCATCTACACACACATACCTCATAATGACAAATGATGTGAACCATGCCTCGACCAAAAGAGATCAAGATTAAGAATTGTTTACTTGCATAAAGCTGGAAAGGGTTACAACAGTATCTCTAATAGCCTTGATGTTCATCAGTCYACAGTAAGACAAATTGTCTATAAATTGGGAAAGTTCAGCACTGTTGCTACTCTCCCTAGGAGTGGCCGTCCTGCAAAGATGACTGCAAGAGCACAGCGCAGAATGCTCAATGAGGTTAAGAAGAATCCTAGAGTGTCAGCTAAAGACTTACAGAAATCTCTGGAACATGCTATGATCTCTGTTTGCGAGTCTACGATACGTAAAACACTAAACAAGAACRGTGTTCATGGGAGGACACCATGGTCTGAAGTTCCCAAAAGAGCACCTGGATGTTTCACAGCTCWACTGTCAAAATATTCTGTGGACAGATTAAACTAAAGTTGAGTTSTTTAGAAGGAACAYACAACACTATGTGTGGAGAAAAAAAGGCACAGCACACCAACATCAAAACCTCATACCAACTGTAAAGTATGGTGGAGGGAGCATCATGGTTTGGGCTGCTTTGCTGCCTCAGGGCCTGGACAGCCTACAGGGAGGAGGTCAAACACCTGGCTGCATGGTGCGCTGACAACAACCTGGTCCTCAATGCAAAGGAAACCAAGGAGYTCATYGTGGATAACAGGAAGTCTAAAAGCTGCAGCCACGCCCCAGTTCTCATTGATGGCATTGAGGTGGAGCGTGTGCYCAGCTTCAATTTCCTGGGTGTCTACATCTCCGAGGACCTCTCCTGGACCCTCAACACCTCAACCCTRGTCAAAAGGGCACAGCAGCGCCTGTACTTTTTGAGGAGGCTGAAGAAGGCCCGCCTGTCTCCCAAGATCCAGGTGAACTTTTACCGCTGCACGGTCGAGAGCATTCTGACTAACTGCGCCACAGTATGGTTTGGCGGATGCTCCATGGCCGACCGGAAGGCCCTGCAACGGGTGGTGAAAACAACCCAGCACATGACTGGTGCCCAGATCCCTGMCATCGTAGACCTCCAGCGCAAGCGGTGTCTGCGTAGTGCGCGCGGCATCATCAGGGACCCTTCACATCCATGCCACAAACTGTTTGCCTTYCTACCATCAGGCAGGCGGAACAGGTCTCTACGTTCCCGCACTAGCAGGCTCAATAAYAGTTTCTTTCCAGCTACTGTAACCCWGCTGAGYCATATCCACCAGCCCACCGCTTAGTAGTGCCTCTCAGGGACCTTGTTGCATTACTCACTTTGCACTCTTCACGGTACTACTGGACTCTGATATTGCTTTGCAAAGTCTGATTAAAGACATTATTCAGTTGTACACGTAGATGTCTACCTCGGTAACCTCATTGCTGCTTTCCCTGTATGTCAGTTGCATGCCTCCTTGCACTTTCAATTTGCCTTCATTGCCCATTTAGACTTGCCATTTGTACTTGCCATTTGCCTTCATTGCACATTTGTAYATCCCACTTAATAATATACATTGTACTTAATTGTTTCACTTATACATTTGTTGTACTCTTATTTGCACTTCTGGTTAGATTTCGTTGTCCTGTACTTGTACTTGTTCAATGACAATACAGTTGAATCTAATCTAATCATTGACGAAAAAATGAATTCCCATGTTGATGAAGACCTTTTGCAAGAGAATGTAAGGCTATCTGTCCGCCAATTGAAACTCAACAGAAGTTGGGTGATTCAACAGGACAACGACCCAAAACACAGTAGTAAATCAACAACAGAAGAAAATACGCCTTCTGGAGTGGCCCAGTCAGAGTCCTGACCTCAACCCGATTGAGATGCTGTGGCATGACCTCGAGAGCGGTTCACACCAGAATATTGCTGAACTGCAACAGTTTTTAAAGAGGAATGGTCCACAATTCCTTCTGACCATTGTGCAGGTCTGATCCGTAACTACCAAAMACGTTTGGTTGAGGTTATTGCTRCCAAARGAGGGTCAACCAGTTATTAAATCCAAGGGTTCACATACTTTTGCACCCTACACTGTGAATGTTAATAGACTGTGTTTGTCTATTGTTGTGATTTAGATGAAGATCAGATCAAATTGTATGACCATTTTATGCAGAAATCCAGGTAATTCTAAAGGGTTCACATACTTTTTCTTGCCACTGTATATATATGTATATACAGTACCAGTCAAAAGTTTGGACACACCTACTCATTCAAGGGTTTTTCTTTATTGTAGAATAATAGTGAAGACATCAAAACTATGAAATAACACATATGGAATCATGTAGTAACAAARAAAGTGTTAAACAAATCAAAATATTTTTTTAGATTTGAGATTCTTCAAAGTAGCCACCCTTTGCCTTGATGACAGGCTTTGCACTCTTGATTTGATTTACTGTCCTTGTCTCCAGGTCCAGACCTTCAAACACCAGGCTTCTTTCATTCAGATGAGACATTGCTTTTTTTCTCTCTCTCTCCCTAAGTATAGCATTCTGTATCATTTAACACTTTCTTTGAAATTAAGTTTTATCATTGTACATGCAGGAATAGACTGCACCACTTGCCAATGGCAGAAGTATTTCCAAATGGTACAGTAAGACAAACTACACCCTACAGACTACTAGCCTATTATAAAAATAATTTGATAGCCTTTCCAAAAAGTCATGACCCAATCTACGTCTTAATTCTGTCTATCTGAAGTGTTTAAGAGACTTGGCTTACTGATATGAGGCAGTACAATTCCCAGAAAGCAGATGAACTCTCTCTGACTCACTCTGACTCACAGCCGTTTCACCTCAATAAAGCACTAAACACGGACAGCAATGCGAGGTCTGAAAAGGTCTGAGTGGAAAAGAAATTTAAAAAGATACCGGTTTGAATAATCAATATTTGATTAATGGGCTTCTTATCCAGCCTTTCCTCTAATAATAGCGGGCTGTACTTATTTATCCGGAAGCAGATGGTTTAATATCCACATGTTCAAAATATGTCATTGCAAGAGGAAATAAAAACAGTTCCTATGATGTTACCAGAGAAATTAAGATGTGCTGTGCAAATATGTCAGATCTGAARCCAAGTACATGGGAGGGAGGTGGCTGAGTCCAAATGAAAGACATATGTCTTTGGTATTTGTATACCCTGTAGGTCTAGGACACAACATTCAGCAGAAAGCCAATTCAAAGGCTGTCTCGCCTTTTATCGTTAGACTCAATTCACTTTAGGACAGATTTTCAGTTGATGTCTACTGGTTTTAGGTCAATTTCATATCACCAAGTGGTTTACAAATGCCTGTTGAATAACAGCAGTAGCCTGTATGAAACACATGAGCACTATCCATGTGTAATCCATCATATACATACAGTTTCTTATAGGCTATGCCATTGTTTGTGGTGTGTGGAGGATCCATTGCTCTCTTCTTTCAGCACACGTCCTGAGTCATTCAGTGAATCTGTCTGAGGCAGGGTAGGGAGGTGTGTGTGAAGTAGAGAAAAGGCTGAGTATGTAGAGGGGGGAGGAGAGCTACAGCAGGGTGATATAGACAGGCCGCAATGGGAAAGAATGCCATGTGTCTGTGGAGGACAGACAGAGAGCGAGGGAGAGGAGGAGAGAGGGAGAGTAAGGGGAGGAGGGAGCAGAAGGAGGGAGGGAATAGGTTCTGAGTGGAGAGTGGAAGCATCGTGGCTGGCCAGGGCGGACTGCTGAATGAAAGGGCCTGTTGCTCTCCGCCACCGTTCGTTTTTGTCCCGCGAAAGASCACATGTCCAGAGCAAACATAGGAAGGCTCTCCAACAGTCAGGCACCAGGGGGAAGGGACAGAATCACCACTACACACAGACCTTTTGGAATTTTGCGTCTCTCCATTACTTAGCCCTACAGGTGGCAGGGTAAACTACTATTRCAATGAGCAGGGTAAGTGTAAAGGGAGTTGAGCTGCTGTCCYGTTGGCTGTTGGTCCTACTGGTCCTACACGCACCCCGACATGGGAACACCCATCCCCAGTGCCTGGATTACAAGCCCCCCTTCCAGCCACGGGAGCCTCTGGTCTTCTGTAAGGAGTACGCCAAGTTTGGTTGCTGTGACCTGGAGAAAGATGACAAGATCTCCCAAAACTTCTACAAGATCATGGACTATTTTGACTACTCGGGTTACATGACCTGTGCGAAATACATACGCACCATCCTCTGTCAGGTAAATTGAAGTCTGTCAGTAGTCGGATGTTAGCTAATGCCTCCTTATCTAAAACTTTCCACAAAAAGATAATACCTTGTTTTTCCTAAGAGTGCATTTGTAGAATGGATAATCTTCAGGCATGTTTTTTTTTTAAAATCACTTGTAATAAAATTATATTTCATCACAGGATATAAAACATTTTATACAGATTAATCTATCATATTTCATGAAACTATATTTAATTCAAATTTTTACAAATTGACACCCCCTTCATTACTGAAATGTATATGAACATCATGATAATTACATACCCCAGGCCTTTCCAAATGTGCACGCTGTAGATTGGAACAAATTACAGTTGGAGGGATTATGTCAAGCGTTGACTTGTCTGTTCAACCATGAGATACGACAGTACTGTTACCAATGATGGATTTKGGGGCCTGAACCACAGTACCACAACATCACTACTGGATGGAATATATTTGTTCTCCTCTCCAATGAAGAGAATTGCAGACCATGTGAACGTGTCCTCAGCTTTGTTTGGTTTTGGATCCAGTGGAAATTAGCTATTGTGCTCAGCTCTCAGCTCTCCTATCAGCCATGCTTAGGTACAGGCAGTGTGGTCAGTGGCTGGCGACCCAATGCCCAAGGCCACTTAGCCAGGGTAAACTCTGCTCAATYATGCCCTTTGTCCAGACAGTTATCAAAGATACAGGGGGATGCTTGTGATCTGTCAAGAGGCCCACTGACCTCCAGCCAAACATGGATTTCCTCTCTGGTCACTGAACAGGATATACAGTATCATATTTCCACTGGGATAGGGAGGGAGGGCAGGAGGGAGAGGGAGGTGAGGAGTTGAATCCAGCTKAAGTAGTTGAMGGAACTATACCATCTACTTGTGGTAGGATTAAGGCTGACTATTGGGTTACAAAACAATTAGTAACATTGACGTCAACCATTTAACTAAATACAGCCTATCCTATACCTCCTTCCCAACTTTGGAAGMTGAGAAGTCTCACATTTACAGTGATCGTGGCAACGTGGAACGTTGAAGGGTTGTCCTATACGATGTGGCACATGTGCACTCTCTCATTACTGCCMACCCCTTTTGGAAGGAGGGCCGTTTTAGAGGTTTCTTTGAGYGTATTTATGTTGACTTTGGTGACTCATGGAGGAAAGGAAACCAACACACACAGCTTTAACCCTACCAGCTCACCCTGCACCGTGTACTTAACCATTTTACTACTGTCCTTCTTTACTCTCACAATGTTTGTGGGTGTGCGTGTGGTAGTGCTAGTCTAGGGTTGTTTCCACGATAAAATGTACAATTTGTAACATACCGTGGCTTGCGAAAGTATTCACCCCCCTGGCATTTTTCCAATTTTGTTGCCTTTCAACCTAGAATTAAAATAGATTTTTGGTGGTTTTGTGTCATTTGATTTACACAACATGCCTACCACTTTGAAAATGCAAAATCTTTTTTATTGTGAAACAAACAAGAAATAAGACCAAAAAAACTACAGAGAACTTAAGCGTGCATAACTATTCACCCCCCCCAAAGTCAATACTTTGTAGAGACACCTTTCAGCAATTACAGCTGCAAGTATCTTGGGGTATGTCTCTATAAGCTTGRCACATCTAGCCACTGGGATTTTTGCCCATTCTTCAAGGCAAAACTGCTCCAGCTCCTTCAAGTTGGATGGGTTCCGCTGGTGTACAGCAATCTTTAAGTCACACCACAGATTCTCAATTGGATTGAGTTCTGGGCTTTGACTAGGCCATTCCAAGACATTTAAATRTTTCCCCTTAAACCACTCAAGTGTTGCTTTAGCAGTAGTGTCATTGTCYTGCTGGAAGGTGAACTTCCGTCCCAGTCTCAAATCTCTGGAAGACAAACAGGTTTCCCTCAAGATTTTCCCTATATTTCGTGCCAGCCATCATTCCTTCAATTCTGACCAGTTTCCCAGTCCCTGCCGATGAAAGACATACTGTGATGCTGCCACCAYCATGCTTCACTGTGGGGATGGTGTTCTTGGGGTGATGAGAGGTGTTGGGTTTGCACCAGACATAGCATTTTCCTTGATGGCCAAAAAGCTACATTTTAGTCTCATCTGACCAGAGTACCTTCTTCCATATTTTTGGGGAGTCTCCCACTTACCTTTTGGCAAACACCAAACGTGTTTGCTTATTTCTTTTCTTTAAGCAATGGCTTTTTTATGGCCACTCTTCCGTAAAGCCCAGCTCTGTGGAGTGTACGGCTTAAAGTGGTCCTATGGACAGATACTCATATCTCCACTGGGGAGCTTTGCAGCTCCTTTAGGGTTTTCTCTGGTCTCTTTGTTGCCTCTTTGATTAATGCCCTCCTTGCCTGGTCCCTGAGTTTGGGTGGGCGGCTCTCTCTTGGCAGGTTTGTTGTGGTGCCATATTCTTTCCATTTTTTAAATAATGGATTTAATGGTGCTCCGTGGGATGTTCAAAGTTTAAGATATTTTTTTATAACCCAACCCTGATCTATACTTCTCCACAACTTTGTCCCTGACCTGTTTGAAGCGCTYCTTGGTCTTCGTGGTGCCACTTGCTTAGTCGTGTTGCAGACTCAGGCCTTTCAGAACAGGTGTATACAGTATATACTGAGATCATGTGACAGATCATGTGACAGATCATGTGACACTTAGATTGCACACAGGTGGACTTTATTTAACTAATTATGTGACTTCTGAAGGTAATTGGTTGCACCAGATCTTATTTAGCGACTTCATCACAAAGGAGGTGAATATATATGCACGCACCACTTTTCCATTTTTTTCTTTTTATGATTTTTTGAAACAAGTTTTTTTTTCTTCATTTCACTTCACCAATTTGGACAATTTTTTTGTATGTCCATTACATGAAATCCAAATAAAAATCTATTTAAATTACAGGTTGTAATGCAACAAAATAGGAAAAACGCCAWGGGGGATGCATACTTTTGCAAGGTACTGTGACATCTGGTTGCCATCTCTGTGAACAAAAGGCACGTGGAGTTAAGTTTGACGGATTGCTGTTGTCAGGGCTCCCCATCCCATCCAACACAGTATTTACAAAGAATTTAAACAGAATTTTATAGTTGGCTAAGTGACTGCATTATCAGGGCTGCCTGCAGTAGAGGCCAGAGGAGTCAACACCCATATGACAAAAAACAATGACCAGGGCCCAGTTTTTCAAAAGTTATCTGGTTTAGGATTAARTGCATAGAAATATAATTAATAGAACCATCAAATTATTGACTTGAATGGGGAAACCCGTTCTAATCATTCTATTTCTATGCATTTAATCCTATCCGATAGGCGAAATCCAGAGAGATAACTTTTGAAAAACTTGGCCCTTTGCTCACCTCTCCCATGCAAGAATTTCTAATATTTTACAGTTACAGTTCATATGAGGAAATCAGTCAATTGAAATAAATTCATTAGGCCCTAATCTATGCATTTCCCATGACTTGGACTACAGATATGCATCTGTTGGTCACAGATACAGTACGTTAAAGAAATGGGCCTCACAATGTGCCATGACGTAACATATCTTACATTTAGTTTAAATTAAGGCATTTCATACATGCTTTTGTTTATGTTCCTTTTAGCAGCTATATGCCCACATTTGTCAGTTCTTAACCTACTAGTTTTATACTGTACCCCCAACTCAGACATGTGGCTGTGCGTAACAYATACCACCTCCAGATTGCCCCCTTTTTGTTAACGTCACTGCCTGGGAATCATGTGATTTGCATAATTCACCCTGCAACTTATGGTCAGCAACAGATTTAAACCCTGAGTTGGSCAAGTGTTGTTGATGTTAAACGCTTTGATGTAGAGTTTTTGAGCATTGTTTGATGGCACCTTTTGAGAGAGCATATCCCAGATWTAAATGGAAAGAAATGAAAAATGACTCAGCAGAACTCCAGAACACATTATGCCCCCTTTGCTTAAGAATTGGAATCATTATATTATTAATCAGAGTTTTTGTAACAGAATTGTTTATTTCAGTACCAGCTGTTACAGTGGTTTATATGTTTTGCATCATTGTCCCAACGGTTTACCAGTGTCAAAATGGGTGTAATTGTGTGGCTTTGAGTTAATAAGGGATTGGATGTTCCAAGATGCATTTAAACAGGTCTTATTTATAGCCAGAGTAGTCATTACCAGCTGGTCTGGTGAGTACTGGGAGGAAATGAGGACACGCTGAATTTCAA
Organism: Salvelinus sp. IW2-2015; assembly: GCF_002910315.2. NCBI lineage: Eukaryota > Metazoa > Chordata > Actinopteri > Salmoniformes > Salmonidae > Salvelinus > Salvelinus sp. IW2-2015. Next base: position 8,755,642 of record NC_036862.1, on the reverse strand, counting down.
ATGTTTACAAGCCTAGGGAGAGTTCATCATGAAAATAGCTGCACAGTATCATGAACAGACATGACATAGCATTAACATGCAGACTATGCTTTTGAAGTTTCAATATGAGATTACACAAAGTGGCTATAGCCTACAGTTTAAGTGGTAGCTCATTATGAAAGTTATCAGCCGACAAGGTAGATCTACTAAGTTTTGCTCATAAGCGTGTGTAGTCCGAGCCCCAATACCTCTGCCACTTTTCAAACAAGCTTTCCTCATCCTTGCAGGAGTGCTCTCCCTACTCTGCCCACCTGTACGATGCTGAGGATGCCAACACACCCATGAGGGAGCTGCCAGGCCTGTGCGGAGACTACTGCTCTGAGTTCTGGCACCAGTGCCGCTACACCATTAGCCTGCTCACCGACAACAACGCCACGGTGGGCATAGAGGASGACCGCAATAAGTTCTGTAACTTCCTGGAGCTCAAAGACAGGGAGTACTGTTACCCCAACGTGCTCTCCGACGACAGGCTCAACGCCAACCTGGGAGATGTTCGGGCGGACCCTGAGGGCTGTCTCCAGCTGTGCCTGCAGGAGGTGGCCAACGGCCTGAGGAACCCGGTGGCCATGGTCCACGCCGACGACGGGACCCACCGCTTCTTTGTGGCCGAGCAGCTGGGCTACGTGTGGACGTACCTGTCCAAYGGCTCCCGTATTGACCGGCCCTTCCTCAACCTGACTAAGGCAGTGCTCACCTCTCCCTGGGCAGGGGATGAGAGAGGCTTCCTCTGCATGGCCCTCCACCCGCGCTTCACGCTGGTGCAGAAGGCCTATGTCTACTACTCTGTGTCTGTGAAGAAGGAGGAGAGGATCCGCATTAGTGAGTTCACACTGTCCGCTGACGATATGAACCAACTAGATCACTCCTCAGAGAGGTAAGAGAAGTATCACCAAATGACATGGACTGAATCAGAACCTGTGGTGTCATGGGCTCCATTCACATACATGTATTTGACATTTTGAAACAATACAAAACAGCAGATTTGAAATAAAGATCTGCAACTACAATCATCCTATCAGATTTAGAATTTAGTGATGTTTGGTCATGCGTGGTTTTCTTTGTAGAACTATTTTGGAAGTGGTGGAACCTGCCTCGAACCACAACGGGGGCCAGCTTCTCTTCGGGCACGATGGCTACCTCTATATCTTCATCGGCGATGGGGGAAGAGCAGGGGACCCCTTTGGCAAGTTTGGGAACTCCCAGAATAAGTGAGTCCCCGTGCTCTATACATTTCAAAACTAATTCAGGGGAAACAAATGAAGGGGTTTCATTTAGTAATTTAGTGTATATCTAGCCTTCACCCCATGYTGATGTTTTTTGAACGTCAGAATGRTATGTTTGCTTCAGAGACCTACATTTTTAAAGTTGAAGATATAGTTCAACAAWGGACACCTAAACAGCGGTGTTGGAGTATTATTGCAATGTGTTCACTGGGATTCAGGAAGCAAGTTCAGGGAGTTTATTTAATAACTAAATGAACATAGAACAAACCAAGAAACACAGGTAGCGTACAAAATGAACTCTGGAACAGAAACAATAGCACCTAGGGAAAGAACCAAAGGGAGTGACAGATATTGGGAAGGTAATCAGGAAGGTGATGGAGTCCAGGTGAGTCGGATGAGGTGCTGGTGCGCTTAACGATGGTGACAGGTGTGCGTAATAATCAGCAGACTGCYGACCTCGAGCGCCGGAGAGGGAGTAGAAGTGACAATTATAGTTAGTAGTGGAGTGAAACGCTTAATGTGATACATCTGGCTCTTCATAGTATACTTACTTACAGTCATTTAATATTTAAAAAATCTGGAAAAATAAGAGTTCAAAAAGTTTAATCTATAGCGTGACATCTTTGTTGATATAAATATAAGCTACAGTAAAGGGACCACAGGGCACAATTAGTCTTTTAGTGTGTTTGTAAACTGTATTACTCAATTGCCAAATTATGTGACGTTCTCATATGATAACATAGTGATACATGATTCTATTTTTAAAGAATGGAAAATCCTGTTGCCCTGGTAAATGTCTAGTAATTATTATATTCATGGTTGACTAATACACGTTGTTTAGATGAAATTTGTGTCTGAGTTGTTGTCAACTTGTCATAAACAAGTTTAATATTCCAGAAGATGAATTGACTCCGGAGGGTAGAAGAATCTTTTACTAAAAACTTTGACTAGAAATTGACAAGCTCTAGACATTGAGAGAGTGACAAATTTATGGATTGAAGCGCAATTAACTTTATACAGGACCTTCAGCAATGCCACTCAGCAGCTATTTATGAAAGTGAGATTTTATGACCTTACTTGCCAATGGCGCCAACGCTTTGGTAACATTGGGAGAGAATCGCCATCTATGACCTCAACCCCTGAGCATTTGACATGACAAACACTCAGCTCAAGGCTATGTGTACATTCATGTAGACAGACAGTACAGTTGTTCACAATATTAGCCTTGGCACTGTTTAGCTTTCTCCTGGCAGGGGCCAGGGCAGGGATTGGCAGTGTCCAGAATCTACATAGTGTCACAGGGCCATTCAGAAAGGACTCAAAGGCAGCCCAAAACATTTTGCTGAAAGTGACCTGCCTCTATAGTTATAACACCATGACAGAATTGTACACACGGTGATATTATGAGAAACTCTAAAACCTTCTTTGAGGAAAAACATCACTGAGCTCTGGACAGTCTGTGTCTTAGAATGCATTTTATTTTGAACCATGGGCAAGGACAGGGCATAGCAGTACCAGTCAGGTTGTGAGTGCCACCCCCACAGCGCTTTGGACAGTGGCCAGAGTCTGGACCTGCTGTGCCAGGCTAAATATTTATGGAGAATGTTGTCGAGCGATGGCGGGCATTTTCTTACCATGTGATAATCACTACAGTCTTGCATAGTTGAGCTTGAAGGGACGTTTACCACTCCTTTTAAAGACCTGAATGGAGGTAGAATATCTGCTATTCTGTTCAGAATATTACGATGTAGATGTAAAAGGAGGCTAGTGGGAGGAGCTATTGGAAGACGGGCTCATTGTAATGGCTGGAATGAAATAAATGGAACGGTATCAAACGAATCACAAAAAATATGGAAAACACATGATTGACTCCGTTMCATTCATTYTATTCCAGCCATAACAATGAGCCCACCCTCCTAACTTCAACAGTGGCATGAGTAAGAGCAGGTGCTCTAAATCAACCTTGTTATGCGTTATTCTCAGAAGAGGGTTATGTCTAGTTCATAGTTGGGTAGCTCTAGTGGATAGCAGAATTTATGCATGCCGAAATAGAGGGTTCTACACATCACAGCTTTATCTCGGGGGCGGTATTGTATTGAGTTGCATTGGGTGGAAACATCCCTTTCAGCTCATCCCAGGAGAAGAAAGATGAGCAGAGGGTTTCTTGACAGCCAATGAGTGGAAGGCCAGGGATATGAGGGTTTTGGGCCGTGCCAAGGCTAATATTTACACAAGACGCTGTGGGCCGCATAATAGTATGAGTATATGAGTATATGAGTATATGTGAGAGGGAGAGAGAGAGAGAGAATCCCCGATGTATTTATTTGGACAGTGAATCTAAAACAATTCATTTGGCTCTATACTTCAGCATTCTGGATTTGAGATCAAATGTTTTATATGAGGTGACACTACAGAATGTCACCTTTTATTTGAGGGTATTTTCATACATATCTGTTTTATCATTTAGAAGTGAAAGCACTTTGTGTATCTAATCCCCCCCATTTGAAGGTGTCATAAGTATTTGGACAAATTCACTTATAGTGTATTAAATTTAGTCAAAAGTTTAGTATTTGGTCCCATATTCTTAGCACGCAACGACTGCATCAAGCTTGTGACCCTACAAACTTGTTGGATGCATTTGCAGTTTGCATTGGCTGTGTTTCGGATTATGCCTAGTAGAAATTAATGGTAAATAATGTATTATGTCATTGGAGTCAGTTTTATTGTAAATAAGAATAGAATATGTTTCTGAACACTTCTTCATTAATGTGGATGTTACCATGATTACAGATAATCATGAATGAATCGTGAATAATGATGAGTGAGAAAGTCACAGAGGCATAAATATCATTCCTCCTAAAAAAATGCTTTGGGGGCATGATCTTTGTGCATCTATAACTTTCATTAATCGTAAATGTCTTTGATGACTGTTGTGACACACCAGCCTGGTCTCGTAACATCGTAAACGTAAATCTGGGACACTCAAATTAGTATGACACGTTACAGTTTGTATGACTGTAATGTTTAGCAACCCATACGTTGCTAGTTCGAATCTCATCACGGATAACTTTAGCATTTTGGCTAATTAGAAACTTTTCAACGACTTACTACTTCGCTGCCTTGCAACTACTTGGCACGTTAGCTAACCCTAACCTTAACCCGTTAACCTAACTCCTAAACTTAACACTAACCCCTAGCCTATATAACATTAGCCACCTTGCCACCTAGCTAGAATTTGTATGTCGTATATTTAGCAAATTCCTAACATATTGTACATTTTGCAAAGTCGTAACATATAATACCAATTGTAATTTGGAACATATCATACTAAAAGGAGTGTCTCAGATTTACGTACAGAATAATACAAAACGCTCTGAGACCAGGTTGGATACACATACACAAATGAAAAACAATGACAGAAGCCCACACTAAAATACTCACACATTTTCCTATGAGTACAACTCAGTTAAACMCATGTGTGTGTAGGTCCACTCTGTTGGGCAAGGTGCTGCGTCTCGATGTGGACCACAACGATGACGTGGAACCCTACAGCATCCCGTCGGACAATCCTTTCCTGGGGGAGAAGGGCTCGCTGCCTGAGATCTACGCCTACGGGGTGCGTAACATGTGGCGCTGCTCCATCGACCGGGGCGACCTCATCACCAGGCAGGGCCGTGGCCGACTATTCTGCGGGGACGTGGGACAGAACAAGTTTGAAGAGGTGGACCTCATCGTCAAGGGTGGCAACTATGGCTGGAGAGCCAAGGAGGGCTTCTCTTGCTATGACAACAGGCTGTGTCGCAACTCCTCTCTTGGTGAGTAGGCTATTCCTCCAACAGAACTTGGCAGGCTGATTCTCTATGAAGAATCAATTCATTATTTGGTGAAGAGATTCAGATATGTATTCAATCCCTTAATAAGCAGTGTAAAAATATTTTCTCCTCAGATGACATCCTGCCTATTTTTGCTTACCCCCACAAACTGGGGAAGTCTGTCACTGGAGGCTACATATACCGCGGCTGCCAGATGCCTAATCTCAATGGCCTCTACATATTCGGGGATTTCATGAGTGGGTGTGTGTTTATACAACATAACCAACATTTATCCAATATTAAACTGATTAAAATGCACCAAAAAAAAATCATAGATTGTCATGCYTAGAAAAAAAGTTGATACACAAATGTTCTTAAAATTGAAAGATCATTGACAAATGTTTCAAATGCCCTAAAACTCACTTGACACATGCACAATCTGAGTGACTCCTTGTCTGCCTAGGCGCCTGATGTCACTGAAGGAGAACCAAAACACTGGGAAGTGGGAGTACAAGGAGATCTGTATGGGAAAAGACCAGACGTGCCGATTCCCCAAACTTATCAACAGCTATTACAAATACATCATATCCTTTGCTGAAGATGAGGCAGGTAACCTTGACAACTAGCTTTGCATGTTTTTCTGTCTTTTTTGTGTTTTGTTCGTACTGATCCGTACATGAACAGGCCATTAGGGGATGCGTGCTGCTTGTGAATTCAGTCRCCCAAGACAACCATGGAAAATTGTCTGCTTCTCTGAGTTATTTCATGATGAGCCTCTGCTGCTTTTGAACAGAAATAAAGAAATAGCACACCCAGTTCAAACCCAGTGGTGTACCACTTAGTGCATGCTCTTTAGCTTCAGATAAGTCTCAACAAGCAAACTGTTTCAGAATACTTGACTTCAAAGCTGATTTGAGTAGAGTGGGAAGGGGTTCAAAAGAAACGGGCTGTCTTGATTTCACTTTGAAAGTGTTGCATATCTTTGTGMTGGGTCTTAGATCCTTTTTTCCTCTTGTTTCTAGGGGAGCTGTACTTCCTGGCAACGGGAGCTCCCAGTGCGTCTGCCAGAGCGGGGGTGATCTATAAGATAGTGGATCCATCCAGGTATTAAACAAGGGTCACAGTGTCCCAACAGCCAAGTGGCTCTGGGAATTCATCCCTATCTCGGATTAATGGCAGATTCCCAAAACAGACATACCTTTGCCAGATATACTAATGTTTATTGTCCATCCAATTATTGATGTGGTCTTCAATCCCTCTGTGTTTGTTTAGTACATCTCTTACTTTAACTATGTAATCAGCTAATGTAATCGCTCTGTGTCACGCTAAGGGAATATCTGCTAAATCTTTTACCCTAACGGCAATTTACTGAATATAATGTGCTTATCAATGATAGAACTGTTCTTCATGTGGTTATGATAATGTATGATTCAAATGACTCTATACTGTATTAGTAAGAGATAGAGTTGTAATGGGCGGCATTAAAATAAATGGATTGTTTGACGGATTTCTCTCACCATCTAGGAGAGCACCTCCAGGCAAGTGCAGCTTCAAGCCAACTCTTGTCAAGATTAAAGGCAAGCTGATTCACTTCCAACCAAAGGAGGGTAAGTGACACCACAAACAAACACGCGTTCCTTTGCAGGCTATCGTGAGTCACAGCGCAACACATCTTGGGTCAGTTGGAGTGCTCTAAAAGGCTGTTTCTCTCGCTTGACTTCCTCTCTACAGAGTTTGTCATTGACAAGAAGCCGACGACCACCGCTGCGCCCACTACTACGGCTAGAACAACAGCTACCACCACGCTCCGTACTCCTCCGACCACCATGCGCTCCACGACGACGAGACCTACCTACACACCTCCAACTGCAACCCCGAAGGCTACTGCTAAACCTGCAACGATAAGGGCTACTGTTAAACCTGTAACAACACCTTCCAACCCCACCTCAATGCAGCAGAGGCCTACTGGTACCGCTACAACTGCCCTGACCACCTCATGGAGGCAGGTAATGACGGCCAGGCCAGGTCATGCCACCACTCCTTCCCGGCAGAGACCGTCGTTGTCCTACACCAGGCCCACTGTTACCCCGAAGCCCCGACCACTGTTGACAACTGGGGCCAGAAGGCCCTCTCCACCAACAGCACGACCCTTGACCCGACCACAACCACACGCCACAGTCAGACCCTTTCCACTAGGAGTTACGACCAATCGGCCCCAGACCACACCAAGGCCTACGTACTGGACAGCTGCAACAAAGCCCACCACCCAGAGGCCTAACTTCACTCTCTCAAAGGCCCAGGACAAGTTCCTGAAAGGCCAGAGTGACAAGATAGAACATTCCACAGGGAACCGGGTCAACAAGAAGAACCGGGGTTCCAAACGGCGCCGGAAGCATCGGGCTGGGTCGGTGCGGCTGATCAGTGCAGAGCAGCTGTCGGACCGTGGGCGGGTGGAGATTTACATACGGGGGGAGTGGGGCACAGTGTGTGATGACTTGTTTAGTAGTAAAGCGGCTACGGTGGTGTGCCAGCAACTAGGCTTCCCTGTAGCCCTGCGTGTGGCTAAACGGGCAGAGCTGGGGGGTGGCAGTGGCAGTATCCTGCTAGATGATGTGGAGTGTGAGGGTACAGAGAGGACGTTACTGGACTGCAAACGGGCAAAGGTGGGCAAGCACAATTGTGCACACGATGAGGATGTGGGGGTGGTGTGTGGCTACCACCACGACGAGGATAAATAATGAGCCAAAGGATGTCCTCAAAGGATCATTACTACTCTCCTGTGCTTGAACAGAAACGTCCTCTATGTACTGTACTTCCACTGTGGTCAGACACATCTCACCCCTCTACTCCCCCACACATACTCATGTAAACACACACACGAATTCATGATGATTAACAACAATTGTTGATTGTAGACTAGACGTTCTGATACTTCACTTCAGAGGCAGCAACCCTTTCCTTCCCTTCACTTGCCTCCCTGCCAGAAAAAAATGTATATCACTTTACAATATTGCCCTCTGCTGGGAAAAAAGGAATACATTTTGTTGAAAACCTTGTTATTTTTTACATTGTATGAATTGATAATCACATCTATATATATATGTTTTCTTTTTCTTTTTAATACAAAAAAAAGTGATATCAGTCAAAATAATAATAATGATGATATAAGTGAGGAAAATGCTGGACATTGTGTGCTTTATTATTGTTTAATTTGACAGATTATATTTGTAAACTGTTTTCAGGGTACAGGGTGCCTTTGAGGTTAATAAACTGAGATTTCAATTTCATTCCTGCTCCTCATTTCTACTCAATCAAGCATACTGCATCACCCATGGAGAACCAGATTAAACTACACTGTTATCCAGAGGACTAATGCTGCGTTCACGTGCTAGTCAGAACTAGGAAACTCAGAAATGTCCGACTTGCCAATAGGTTGTAGTTATACACGAGCTGAGCTGCGTTCAACCATTTAGCAAGTTGGGCATTTCCGAGTTTCCTAGTTCCGACTAGCGCGTGAACGCGGCATAATGCTGGACCCTAAGGGAGAGTGTGGTTTCGTGTGCTCATGGGAAATTAGGAAGTCGTAAATACAACATGAATGTGTTCAAGTGTCTTTGAAGTCTGAACAATTATTCAACCAATGAGTGTTAGTAGTTGATAATCTAGCTAACATTGCTATAATAAAGTTAGCTAGCTTGCTTAACATTGACACATTGTCAAACTAGCTATCACTGTTCAAAAGTTTGGGGTCACTTAGAAATGTCCTTTTTTTTGTTCTGACTTTGTTAATGTTGTAAATGATATCGTAGCTGGAAAAGGCACATTGTTTTAGGGAATATCTACATAGGCGGACAGAGGCCCATTATCAGCAACCATCACTCCTGTGTTTCAATGGCACGTTGTGTTAGCTAATCCAAGTTTATCATTTTAAAAGGCTAATTGATCATTAGAAAACCCTTTTGCAATTATGTTAGCACAGCTGAAAACAAAGAACTTTCTTCTGAAACTCGTCAGTCTTATCTTGTTCTGAGAAATGAAGCTATTCCATGTGAGAATTGCCAAGAAACTGAAGCTCGTACAACGCTGTACTTACTCCCTTCAGAGAACAGTCGAAACTGGCTCTAACCCGAAAGAGAAAGAGGAGTGGGAGGCGCCGGTGCACAACTGAGCAAGAGGACAAGTAGATTAGAGTGTATAGTTTGAGAAACAGATGCTTCACAAGTTCTCAACTGGCAGCTTCATTAAATAGTACCCGCAAAACACCAGTCTCAACTCAACAGTGAAGAGGCGACTCCGGGATGCTGGCCTTCTAGGCAGAGTTCTCTGTCCAGTGTCTGTGTTTCTTTTTCCATATTAATCTTTTATTTTTATTGGCCAGTCTGAGATATGGCTTTTCTTTGCAACTCTGCCTAGAAGGCCAGCATCCCGTAGTCGCCTCTTCACTGTTGACGTTGAGACTGGTGTTTATTTTTTGTTGTCTATCTGCACTTGACATTAATATTTATAATGCTTAGCAGGACAGAAAAAAAAATCTAATTCAAGCACTTATTAAGAGAACATCCATGRTCATCCCTCCTGCCTCTGATCTTGCAGACTCACTAAACACACATGCTTCATTTGTAAATGATGTCTGAGGGTTGAAGTGTTCTTCTGGCTATCCTTAAATAACAAATAACAAGAAAATGGTGCTGCCTGTTTTGCTTAAAATAAGGAATTAGAAATGATTTAAACTTTTACTTTTGATACTTAGGGATGGATCGTAATTTACATAATGGGTAGCTGAATGAAAATGGTGGAGGGTCATGCTTTTTCAATTTCAGTCAAGGGGTTTATTCAGTTTTTTAAATCTAGTCCAGTGGAGGGTCATGTAATTTGTAATTGACTAAATGTCTATATTTCTCACTGTTTTAGAATGAGTTGCTTATAAGGATATAGATTGATGTGTGCCCGATGTCGCCSATCATCTCTGCGCGCCAAGCAGGCAATCAATGTCAAGTGTCCCTATAGGCTATTTAGTGTGGTCTCAATCAAATTATCCATAGCCTATAAGCTACGAAGTGCATGCTTGGAGAAGCACAGAGCAAAGTTATATTTCGAAGATGGCTGCTGGGATGGTGTAAATAAAACTAGGCTGCATTACACGCTGCAATGGATATTCCAACCTGAGGCCGATTATATAAAGTGATCTATAACAGCGCTTAGGTCTGYGATGCTTTATGCTATGAACAAGCTGTAAAATACCTGTAAAACACATGACTCCGATGCATATGGGGATATCGTTGTTATTCAGAGGCTGAGCTACAACCTTCTATACCCGAGGAGACAAGAAATGTACTTTGCTTGGGAAATAATCGAATTCTGTCACTATCAATTGATTAAGCTATTYACTTTCCGTACAATAAATGTTTAAACCCAGACAGCTTTTAGGGAAACACTTGTGACCTTCTCTCGTTGAGTTAAGCCACGGAAGAAGAGTAGCCAGCAGTTAAAGCTTACATTTTYCTGCGTKGGTAKGCCTACTCGGTCTGGGGTGGAAAGGTAGGCCTAATATTTGAAAGTACAGTACCGTGCTCAGATTCCTAATGATGTCTCAGATTTTATTATTTGCAAACAGGTTTGTTGCAAACAAGACATTGATATGTCATTGGAGACACATGATAAGATGAACACATGCCTATCTCTCTGTCCATTCTTAGCCTGTAAMTTCAGTAACTTGTGTGGTATTAAAAAAAGATTCTGCTAATWTGTMAAATTACGTAGAATTGCATGAAATGTTTCTAAAAGGCTATTTTTGCTTTTACTATATAGGAGATCTTTCCACCCCTACTCTGGTCCATAGTGGTCTGCAGATACACAACCATTTGGCCTGGAGTCCTGTGCGCTATCAAAATTCCCATGTAATGCTTACAGGACAAAGAACAGTTTCTAAAACTGCATATCCAWGGCTCTGGTCTGTCCAATAAGTTATGGTAAATGGTAGACATGTTCTCTMCTATCCACATGTTTTAATTATTMTTTTGGGTATAGGGGAGGGTCACTTGKTTTTTTTCAAGCGTTCAGGGAGAGTTTAGGTAAATAAGGGAGGGCCACCCATTTTCATTTCAGAGAGGTCCGATTTTCTCCATGTAACCCTTATTATGAATAACTCCCTTAAGTATTTCTTAGCAATTACATTTACTTTTGATACTTAAGTATATTTAAAACCAAATACTTTCAGACTTTTACTCAAGTAGTGTTTTACTGGGTGACTTYCACTTTTACTTCAGTCATTTTCTATTAAGGGAGTTGCTCTTGTACTCAAGTATGACAATTGGGTACTTTTTCCACCACTGCTTGTAATTCCTATTTGGAGGGTCATTCAAGTAGAATTTCCCACCGGGAACTATGAGAATGGAAGGAGATAGCTGCCAAAAGGTTGAGGTATCATTAGGATCGTAAGAAAATCCATACGTAAATGGTTAGGATCGTAAGAAAAGCCATGCATGAAATATGAAACGTAAACTWTAAATTAGATCTGTAAACATATGTTACGACTATGAATKAACATTTACACTTTAAATTCTTATTTTACGTCTCCCTTTACTCGGTTACAGATMKTTTTTATATGTACAAACATTCATCAGTAATGTKGCATCTGCAAAGGWCATGAACCGAACGTAGCTAGTCAAAGTTAGTTAGTAAATCAAGCAACTCTAGCCCAGACGTTRGAGTTGCTCTGCAGCTTCCGGTTTCATTTCCAAAATAAAAGTATAGAGCTTGTTTTATAACTGCATTCAATAGCGACGTTATACCAGTAGATGGAGTAGTATAGTCTTGGGCCTTCTGCAAATTAATTGTGTGAGAAGGATGGAGACTTTATTTTCATTTGTTTAACCTTTATTTAACTAGGCAAGTCAGTTAATAACAAATTCTTATTTATAATGACGGATTACCAAAAGGAAAAAGGCCTCCTGCAGGGACGGGGGCTGGGATAACATTTTTAAATATAGGACAAAACACACATCACGACAAGAGACCCCACAACACTACATAAAGTGAGACCTAAGACAAAACACAACATGGCAGCAAGACATGACAATACAGCATGGTAGCAACACATGACAACAACACGGTAGCAACACAACCTGGCAGCAGCACAAAACATGGTACAAACATTATTGGGAAGAGACAACAGCACAAAGGGCAAGAAGGTAGAGACAACAATACACCACGCAAAGCAGCCACAAGTGTCAGTAATAGTGTCCATGATTGGGTGTTTTTTGCAGCTCGTTCCAATCACTAGAAGAAGCAAACTGAAAAGAGGTGCAACCCAGGAATGTGTGTGCTTTGGGGACTTTAACAGAATGTGACTGGCAGAAYGGTGTTGCATGTGGAGGATGAGGGCTGCAGCATGTATATCAGATAGGGGGGAGTGAGGCCTAAGAGGGTTTTTATAAATAAGCATCAACCAGTGGGTCTTGCAACRGGTATACAGAGATGACCAGTTTACAGAGGAGTATAGAGTGCAGTGATGTGTCCTATAAGGAGCACTGGTGGCAAACCGAATGGCCGAATGGTAAAGAACATCTAGACGCTCGAGAGCACCCTTACCTGCCGAGCTATAAATTACGTCTCCATAATCTAGCATAGGCAGGATGGTCATCTGAATCAGGGTTCATTTGGCAGCTGGGATAAAAGAGGCACCATTACGATAGAGGAAACCAAGTCTAGATTTAACCTTAGCCTGCAGCTTGGATATGTGCTGAGAGAAGGACAGTGTATTGTCTAGCCATACTCCCAAGTACTTGTATGAGGTGACTACCTCAAGCTCTCAACCTTCAGAGGGAGTAATCACAGCGGTGGGGAGAGGGGCATTCTTCTTACCGAACCACATGACCTTTGTTTTGGAGGTGTTCAGAACAAGGTTAAGGGCAGAGAAAGCTTGTTGGACACTAATAAAGCTTTGTTGTAGAGTGTTTAACACAAAATCYGGGGAGGGGTGAGCTGAGTATAAGACTGTATCATCTGCATGTAAATGGATGAGAGAGCTTTMTTCTGCCTGAGCTATGTTGTTGATGTAAATTGAAAAGAGAGTGGGTCCTAGGACCGAGTCTTGGGGTACTCCCTTGGTAACAGGCAGTGGCTGAGACAGCAGATGTTYTGACTTTATACACTGCACTCTTTGAGAGAGGTAGTTAGCAAATCAGGCCGAAGACCCCTCAGAGACACCAATACTCCTTAGCAGGCCCACAAGAATGCAATGGTCTACCGTATGAAAAGCTTTTTGCCAAGTCAATAAAAATAGCAGCACAACATTGCTTAGAATCAAGGGCAATGGTGACATAATTTAGGACCTTTAAGGTTTCAGTGACACATCCATAACCTGAGCGGAAACCAGATTGCATACACGAGAGAATACTACAGACATCAAGAAAGCCAGTCAGTTGAACATTGACACGTTTTTCCAACACTTTTGGTAAACAGGGCAAAATATAAAATTAGCTTCTAACATTTAGGATCAGCTTGATCTCCTCCTTTAAATAAAGGACGCACCGTGGCTGCCTTCCAAGCAATGGGAACCTCCCCAGAGAAGAGAGACAGGTTTAAAAGGTCAGAGATAAGCTCGGCAATGACAGGGGCTGCAACCTTAAAGAAGAAAGGATCTAAACCATCTGACCCAGATGTTTTTTTGGGGTCAAGTTTAAGGAGCTCCTTTAGCACCTTAGACTCAGTGACCGTCTGCAGGGAGAAACTTTGTAGTGGGGCAGGGGGAAAAGAGAGAGGAACAACCACATCATCAACATTAAGGGACATATGGCAGCTGTGAGGAGGAGGGTTTATTCTCCAGGTCTTACAGCGTTTTCCAGAACYTCTTGGGGTTAGACCCACAGAGCGAGAGCTCCTCCTTAAAGTAACTCACTTTAGCCTTCCGGGTAGCCTGAGTGCACTTATTTCTAATTTGCCTGAACGAGAGCCAGTCAGGCTGAGTATGTGCGTGCCGAGCCTTTCGCCAAATGGAATTCTTGATGGGGAGTAACTCTGCCAGATAGCCTATTCTTATGCAAGATATGTTTTCCCTATCAGCCACTGCAYGTGATTCATCAACTATTTTGTTTCAAATGTATTTAGAAGCTATATTWAGAGRCCTGTGAGCTAGGGTCTCTTTTTAAGGGGATCCCTATAGTAAAAAYAGTGTGAGAGTTCAGTGRCCAGRYGGAGGAAGACGAAACGACMGCACCCTCCTCAGGGGATAGGTACTTATTGTAAAGCCAATTAGTACACAGCTGGGCCCACTAATTGCTTTGTGTCTTCCTCTATATAGGTGTGCCAGGAGAAGAGATGGGGATGTAATTTATTTATTTGTTTATTTATTATTATAATATTTTTTTTTGCCTACCTCAGAGAAAGCTTCTGTGACTGGCCACCCTGTCTCTCTGTTAACCTAGGCAGGCTTTAAGTAGAGAGAAGCGTTCTTCCTGTAACTTATGTGTAGACGATAGTCTAAGACAGGAGTAGCCATTTGTTGTTTTGCGTTCCCTTTTTGGCCACTGGCCTTTTTGTCAACGGCTTAGTTTATTTTTATTTGTTTCGTTACACTGGTGTTTTCAGTGTTGGATGTTCCCTGTACTGGAGTTATTTTGTCGGATGAAAGAAGACCCGTCTAGTAAACGATAMAAAAGGAACCACAACCACTGCCTCTGGTCAATTCATTTTATGCCTCCCGCCTGTGTTAGGGTGCTTCGGACAAGCAGATCCGTTCACAACAGTTATAAAACACAAATAGAGTTCTAAAAGTATTCGGCAAGACACCAGTACCCAAAATGAAAGCCTAAATTGCAATTCCTACAAGTTGAAGGMCTATTATTTATTTGGATAGGCCTAAATTAAACATTGAATTATTAAAATGGTAGGCTAAAGAACTTTGGAGAATTTAGATTTCCATAAACAAATGGTTAAGACTTCTATTCTCTTTGATTTAGTTCCTGTTGTAACTCATACAAATGACAATGGATGACATACTGACTGACTGAACGAGGAATTAAACRTTGCAATGAAACGTTGCAAGCATCATGCATGCTCTGCACTTTATTTGGCTAGTAGGCAAAAAGGCCTACATTAGGGTATAATGACTATGGTTGCATGCCTCCAGAAGGGCATCTTCTGAGGCTGAGGGGTGCTTTTCCGAAGGCGCATGGTGCTGTGGTGCTGCGTGGAGATCACAATGTCTTCAACTGGGCAGCAGTGTCGCGATGGAGGGAATAGTTTATACTGAGACTACCTAAGACCACTGCAACAGAGTTATTGTAAAGTTTGGGAATAAGCTTATGCCAGATTTAGCCTATGTTTAACCTCTCCCTTGTTCATTTCAAAGTTCATATGTTCATGTTCATATAAATCATGTAKAATTATTTTGAATTCATATTAACCCCTCCCACAGAATATGCTTTGGCAGATTTTGAGTGACGAAATTAATCTGAAAGTATTCTATAAAAATATATTTTGAGTGGCAAAGACTCCAGTGGTCATACATAATTAAAATACTCACCAAACATCTATTATTATTCTATGTTTCATTATTCCTGGTAGATACTACTGGTTATGATTGCAGACAGAGCCCAGAGAATGGGATTGTGCAATATTGAACGTCATATATTGATAAGGCGCATGCATGGGGATGTCCACGTCACCCAGAGATATGTCCATGCTGTAGAGATGCACCTAGCGGACTGAAACTTCACTGTTGTAGGCATAATTCAGCTAGTGCTATCTAGACTTGCACTGGCAAACAAACCATTACATTAGCTACCTAAATGTGAAGTAAATTTAACTGAGGAGTAATAGAAAATGTTGACTTAAATTGAAAACGTGCAGGATACCTSATTTRAACGCAGCAAGAGACTAGAACACCATTGCTCATTAGAAACAGGATGCAATACAGCTGCAATTACTGTGCAGGAGATGTAATGTGTCAAAAATATAGGTGAAAATCWGTGGTGTAAAGTACTAAAGTTAACATAGTGTTCTGTACTGTAACTAACACCTAAAAAAGATTGCATGAAGTTGCACTCCCTGCGTAAGTAAATAATTATAKTGGATTATTTCGATTGGTCCACATTTTACCAGGAACGCCTTTGTCTTTTTTTTTTTGTATGATACTATCATTGGCCAGTTGACACATGGGTGTGGCTGTGTACTAATTTTGTAGAAGCGTATTGAATGGTTTTCATATCAGCGTTTTTATAGACGATATCCCAAATTACCTGTATAATTGATGGACATGGATTACACAGCAACTCAAAGTGGGTTCACACAGTGTAAGTTACCGTACGTTGGTCAAAGTACTGGAAGATGTCTTGCTTTTTGACCTAGAAATCTAGCTAACGTATGCTAGCTAGTTAACCGGCATGCTAATGAACTAGCTAGCAAGCTAACCAACTCCATGTCTGGCTCTTCAAACCAAAACGAACCTAACTACCTGGCAAATGTATCTAGCCAACTATGTTTTGTCATATCTTGTGTGTTATCAATCATAACAGCAAAACTTCTTGCTAATATAGCTAACTGACACCATGTTCACAAGACTAAATTAGCTAGCTTGCTCGTGGTTAGCCACATTAGATAATATCACCAGATAGGTTGTCATATTCTATGAGACAGAGAACCGAAACATGTCTGATCAGTTTCGGGCTACATTATTCAGGTTACGTTAGAAGGTCTTGCTATTCGCTCTCTAGAGTTACGTTTTCTTTATCAAGCCTTTACGCGTACTGCGTCTGCCGCATTGCTTCTAAATTGGGTCAGGACTGTGCCTCTGGTTATGTTAGCTAACGTTAGTTCTTTTGTTGGTCTCTCCGCCCAGTGTCCAATCAGAACTTGTTCCCAAAACAGAGCTACAGTACACCTTCAGAAAGTATTCATACATTACATTGTAGTTAATTTAGCACCCCTTGACTTGTTCCACATTTTGTGTTACATCCTGATTTTTTTTTCTCTCTCTCTCTCTCAAAAGTTTTCATGAAGGCACAGGGTGGCTATTTGAAGAATCTCAAATATAAAATATATTTGATTTATTTAACACTTTTTTTGGTTCACTACATCGATATGTGTTATTTCATAGTTTTGATTTCTTTACTATTATTCTACAATGTAGATAATAGTAAAAATAAAGACAATCCCTTGAATGAAGGGAGGGTTTCTAAAACATTTGACCGGTACTGTATATATATTGCACTGAGATGCAGTTCCTTAGAAAGCTGCGCCACTCGGAAATGAAAGTACAGAAATATTTCATTACATTAAGTATTCACACCCCTGAGTCAATACTTTGTTAAAAGCACTTTGGCGGTGATTCAGCTATGAGTCTTAATGGGGTAAATTTTTGAGCTTTTCACATCTGATTGTACAATATTTTTTAAATTTTCAAGCTCTGTCAAGTTGCTTGTGATTATTGCTTAGACAGACATTTTCAAGTCTTGCCATAGATTTTCAAGCGATTAAGTCAAAACTGTAACTGGAAACACAGGAACATTCAATGTTGTCTTGGTAAGCATCTCCAGTGTAGGTTTGCTTTGTGTTTTAGGTTATTTCCTGCTGAAAGGTGAATCCAAGTGTTTGTTGGAAAGCAGACTGAACCAGGTTTTCCTCTGAATTTTTTGACTGTGCTATAAGCTGTATTCTGTTACTTTTTAATATTTTTTCTAAATTTTTGACCCCCCTTTTTTCTCCCAATTTCCATCTTGTCTCATCGCTGCAACTCCCCAACGGTCTCAGGAGAGGCAAAGGTGGAGTCACGCGTCCTCTGACCGGTGTCAGCTTGCAGGCACCCGGCCCGCCACAAGGAGTTTCTAGTGCACGATTAGCCAAGTAAATCCCCCGGCCAACCCTCCCCTAACCCAGACGACGCTGGCCAATTGTGCGCCGTCCTATGGGACTCCTGGCCACGGCCGGTTGTTGCACTTCCCAGGAATGAACCCGGGTCTGTAATAGCGGTTTAAGGCTGTAATAACAGCCTAGTTAGACCGCTGCTCCACTCGGGAGGCCCCATATTCCGTTGCTTTTAATCCCAAAAAACTCTCAAGTCCTTGCCGATGACAAGCATACCAATAACATGATGCAGCCACCACCATGCTTGAAAATATGAAGAGTGGTACTCAGTGATGTGTTGTGTTGGATTTGCCCCWATCATAACACCTTTTGTATTCAGGACAAAAGTTCATTTTTCTTTGCAACATTYTTTTGTAGTATTACTTAAGTGGCTTGTTGTCAACAGGATGCATATTTTTGAAATATTTTATTCTGTACAGGCTTCCT
The DNA here is from genome assembly GCF_002910315.2 of Salvelinus sp. IW2-2015. Lineage (NCBI taxonomy): Eukaryota > Metazoa > Chordata > Actinopteri > Salmoniformes > Salmonidae > Salvelinus > Salvelinus sp. IW2-2015. The sequence goes on along the minus strand of NC_036862.1, from coordinate 8,737,278 downwards.
TCTTTTTACACTGTCATTTAGATTAGTATTGTGGATTAAATACAATGTTTTTGGTCCATCCTCAGTTTTCTCATATCATACCCATTAAGCTYTGTAACTGTTTTAAAATCACCATTGGCCTCATGGTGAAATCCCTGAGCAGTTTCCTTCCTCTCCGGCAACTGAGTTAGGAAGGACRCCTTTATCTTTAGTGACTGGGTGTATTGATACASCATCCGAAGCCTAATTCATTACTTCACCATGATCAAATGGATATTCAGCATCTGCTTCTGTTATTTTTACAAATCTACCAATCAGTGCCCATTTTTTACGAGGCATTGAATAATCTCCCTGGTCTTTGTGGTTATATCTGTGCTTGAAATTCACTACWAGATTGAGGAACCTTACATATGTGTTGGGTACAGAGATGGGATAGTTATTCAAAAAAATCATRTTAACCACTATTAGTGGTCCATGCATTTTATGTGATTTGTTAAGCACATTTTACTCCTGAACTTATTTAGGCTTGCCATAACGAAGGTTTTGAATGCTTATTGACTCTAGGCATTTCAGTTTTTTTTTAATAAATGTCAAAAAATGTCTATAAACTAAATTTCACTTTGACATTATTGGGTATTGTGTGTAGATCAGTGRCACAAAATCACTATTTAATAAATGTTTTATTCAGGCTGTAACACAACCAAAATGTGGGAAAAGTAAAGGGGTGTGGATACTTTCTGAAGGCATTGTACTTGCTAAAATAACTGGCACCGCTGTGGTAAGCCCAACAATGGCCTACTACAGGGTGTCCCAATTTGGCAGCATCTTGTGCAATTGAACTTGGGATTTGTAGGACCTGGTGGCTGACTTCCTGGACGGCTCCATAATAAGCCTAGGTAGTACTATTGACTGAATTGGTGATTCATTCTGCTAAAYAATACTATATATATGAAGTTGTTTGATGCAATGGAAATGAATGGGCATAGACTCTATGCTCTATGATAGAGCCCCCAATCTCTCACAAATCCAAGGTAACCATGAGCCAGGGGGGTCGGTTAGGCTCACTTGGGCCGACACTCTTAGTGATTTTTTTTTTTTTTAAAGGTCTATATTCCTAGAGTTGGAAAATGTGTGAGAGCAGCRCAGCAATGGTAGCCTTCTGTGTGTTATCACTCTCTTTCATCACTCCATCCCATTCAATATTCCCATAGGGATTTTACCCTATGACAAACAATGTCAATATACAGCAAGTTGTTGTTCACTTATACTCTTTAATCATATATCAYTGGAAAGCATAGATTCACAGCTATCCATCAGACATATTTTCGGGAATGTTTAGGCCAACATRACTTTGACCTCTAGGGTACGTKTTAGAGTTGCCTGTATAAATGGCTTTAAAAAGGAAACCCTGATACATTTTAAACTTTGTTTGACAAGTGGTTCTGAAAGGTCATGAAATTACCTTTCAAATGATATACAATATAACCAACCTTTTAAAAACACCAGCTATAACTAGTGTTGTATATTGTGCCATTGGCATTAGAATGTTGGAGGCATAGACATAAAATTCAATATAATGGGGCAGCTGTGTTTTGGTGATAAAGGCACCAAATTGCACACACACAGCTAGAACAGGTGTTTCAAAATATTTGTAGATACAGGGCCATCACAGAATTCACACATTAAACCCACAGAAGCCTTTTTCCAATATGACCGCCAAACAACTCAATGAGGTCTTATTGGACAACTTCGCATGAAATATAATTGTAGTATGCCCATTTTTTTTTTATAGTGATGTAGAATACACAACCAGATGAGCCAGTGTGCTAGATACAGTATATAAAGATGTTCAATTATTCACAGAATTGTGGTAAGAATGTGCCTAAAAAGCTGTCTGAATTGCTGRTTTCTGAAGATGGTATTTGCAATATTTCATCTTCAAACATGTAAAATGTCAAACATGTAAAATGTATTTGATTAAAATGATATACAATGTTATCCAAGTACAGGGATCATCATCTAGATTTTCTTGAGCGGATGGTCGGGGCCAGAACATTATTTTTTATTTAACTAGGCAAGTCAGTTAAGAACAAATKCTTATTTTCAATGATGGCCTAGGAACAGTGGGTTAACTGCCTGGTTCAGGGGCAGAACGACAGATKTTTACCTTGTCAGCTCRGGGATTTGATCTTGCAACCTTTCAGTTACAAATCCAACACTCTAACCACTAGGCTACCTGCCACCCCCAAGTACAAATAGGTGAAAATGTATTGGCATTCCTATGGAATTTTACATTGTAATGTAGGCATTCCTATGGTATTTTACATTGTAATGTAGGCTATGCAGCAAGTTTCTAGAAGTCTGTTTAATGAATAACAGTTAATAGGATAGCATTGTATATAGTTTAATTCAGCTCACATCCATGACTATTCACATGTAGCCTACATATGCATTTTGACATGTTTGAAGATGAAATATTACAATTATTGATGATGACATCTTCAGAAATCGGCGATTCAGAAACCTTTTTTGGCACATTCAGGTTTCGATCCTACGACCAAAATAGTCGCATTTGGTAACCTCAAAGAAAATATGACCAAGCTTTGCCATCTTGGGTTAATAAAATGATAAAATCTTATAAACAGGAACTTAAAACATAACTACTCCTTAAAAATGAATGAAAAGTTCAGGGTGCCAGTGGAAAAAAAGGTACCTGGTTATGTTAGTTTTTGGTTCACAATTGGCTTTTTTTAATCATCGTGGCAATTTGCAATTGACCAAAAATAAACCAACTTTCTKAAGTGGCAGCAACAGCACAGGAATGCCCGTTTGTGTGTGTCAGGGTCGACATACAGAGGAGATTTGGAGACCCTCCGGGCCAGTCAATCATCCCCATCAGTAGCCCGTTAACCTCACGTTAACCTAATGCATACATTTTGGAGGGATAMATTTTTTTTCTRTAGGCTATTACATCAATTTAATATCAAATGTAGGACCTTGAAAATTATAATTAAGTGCTTGAAAAAGTCYTTGAAAGTCATTGAATTTGACTTGCGAATGTCTGAATGAACCCKGTATAGGCAAAATTAAAGATAAAATTACCCGCTAGTGAAATTATGYACGCATCATTCGCTTTCCTGTCAGATCTTGACCCGGGACAGTATATATTTTTTTCAGTGTGCCACTGGCACATTTACCTGAATGTCGAGCCCTGCTGTGTGCAGTGCGCGTAGGGCCTATGTCTACCACTTTGTGTAGCCGTTAGCAATGCTAATGATAGCCTAACCGTTTTCGGGTAGATGGAAAGCAAATAAAAGGTCATWAAAAATGCCTAGCAGACCTAATTATTTGCATCAATCCAGTGGCCATTTGTTTTGAAAACTCGTCACATGTGCGCTACAGAAACACGGCTAGCCAAACACAACTGGCTGGCGCGCACCTGAATTAAAGGGGGACTACACAAAAAATATATATTTTTCAGAACAATTGTCCTCTAAACTGTTTAAGCATTGTTGTGGACTTAGAACATCCACTTTTGTTGTTTTTCTGTTAAAAAAAGTGTGATTTTGAGACCGAAAATAAATCAACTAGGGGAAATCACAATCCTCATCCCCACTTCCTCCTCTTTTTCTTTTTTTGTCGTGTTATCGTTTTGGTATCCGGTATAGTTTTTTCAAATTCTGCCCTCTAGAGGATTTTGCAGTAAAGAACACATAGCACTTTTGAAATCTGCAATAAATACACATTTCGTTAACTTTTTGAAACGTTATTAATCCTTGCTAGCAATACGGKTTTGGAAACCTTTGGAACTTAACTCTCATATAAGAGAGAAAGAATATTTCAAATAATATACACTTACTGTGCACAGTTTAACAAAGTTGCACCCAGGTGTTGTTTTACACACCGCCTCAGCTACGACACATCCTCTCACATTTCCATTGGACAATTCCATTTCACATTTTCACATTTCCTCTTCTAAACTGTGTACAGCAAGTGTATCTTTTGTATTTGAACAATTCATTTCTCGCATATATGAAAGTTAAGTTCCAACTGTTTCCAAAACCATATCGCAAGTGAGCCGTATTTGAGCTTAGACAGAGCAGCATCGGAGCGCCGGGCCATTTCACTCACAAGTCAAAATGGGACGTGGATTGGCTACACTGGAATGGAATGGAATTGGAGTCATGAGAATGGCTAAGAGCGCCATGGTAAACTTACTGATTTTGTAAAGGATAGGAAACAATAGGCCTACCCATGAAATTTTTCAGAAATAGAAATACAGATATTAAGAGATGTGCTTGTTTTGAATAACAAACATTGTATTTCATTATTTAGGCCTATAGGCTTTTAAGCTTTTTTGACACAGTAGACTAGAGCTGGACGATATATTGACCCAATTGTCACGATAATGATGAATTGAATGRTAACTTTGACATTAGTGTGCACCAGTWACTTTTTTATATGACCCTTTGAAACTACTACTTGTAATTTTGTACCATTTGCCCAGTTAGCAATAGCCCATATTAGCAAACTTATTTCATTAAACGTCACAAAGCTAATTATCATTATTATCGATTTCTGTAAAATGTCCTCGATAAATCCTTGGTTTGGTTAAGTATCGCTAATTTTCGTTTTATCGACCCAGCTCTACAGTAGACCACAAGTGAAGATCTATAAATGTCCTTGTTTGAATGTTTCATTGGTCCATTTTGAAATAGAGCCTCTACTTGTTCTGGCTGACTTCTAGAGAAGGAGGTTCCTAATCTCAAGGGATCTTGTTGTTAAGCATTAATAATACGATTAGTCTACAGTGCAGGCCAAKGAATGTCTGTTAAAGAAGGACAAAGCATAAATTGATAGGAAGAGGCTGGGGTGAMGTAAGGGTGTCCTTCTGCTTAGTGTGTGATGATGTGACCATTCTGCCCTCGGGGGATAAAACAMACCCAGAATTGATGACTGAGAGCAGGGTTTGTCTTACACATGGAGTGAAGAGACCCCATTATTGGCACTGTCTGATTCGGCCAGGCTATTTGTTGCTACGTGTCAAAGTGCACGGCATAGCTCCTTTTTCAGCAAAAAAATGTTGGTCCTTCAAATGCATTGGAGGATTGCCATTTTGTCACCTTACAACTTCACATAACATCACAGCTATTAACGATGCATGCATGTGTTGCGCAGTACTTGCAGTCTGTATCCCCCACTCCACTGACCAGAATGTGGTTTCATCCTCCTCTTGYGTAATAGATCCCAAATTGAGGATGAGGAACACGTCAAAGGACGGGACAGATCCCAGCCAGCTGTTTGACGACACCAGCACAGYGTCGGGGGTGCAGCCCGCTGGGTTCCCGGGCCAGGGTGTTGGGGCGATGGGCTACCCTGGCCAGACCCTCCTCTCAGACCCCATGTCCAACATGGCCATGGCGTACGGAAGCAGCCTGGCCAGCCAGGGCAAAGACTTGGTAGACAAAAATGTAAGACTCATGGTACTGATTGTAAATAGTTGTCGTACCAGTTAGTAAGTAGCAACATGAGTGCCATTAAGAAGGGCTAAATCGTCTTGGTTTTGCTCCGTTTACTCTACAGCTGGATCGTTTCCTCCCCATCTCCAAACTGAAGTATTACTTTGCTGTGGACACAGTTTACGTGGGCAAGAAACTCGGACTGCTAGTCTTCCCCTACATGCACCAGGTACCATCTGGTCACCATCTGTTCATATTGCTTGTGTCCATGTCCAGACTCCGAGCTACCAAGCTGATACTGAACTTACGCCCTAGGATGACACTCATTGATTGGGTGACTAAAGAAGATGTATGTTTTTGTTTTAGAACTGGGAAGTGAGCTACCAACAGGACACCCCAGTGGCTCCACGCTTTGATATCAACGCTCCTGACTTGTACATTCCAGGTAAAGGAGATTTGGTCAGGTCTACCACCCTGACTGAACCAAACTAATAAGACCCACAACTAGCCTATTGTTTTTTTATATTGTTTTGCAGCAATGGGTTTCATCACATACATCCTGGTGTCTGGGTTAGCACTTGGAACACAGAACAGGTAAAGGTGGTCCACTTCGACTCACTTTTTTGCACCTTCCCAGTTTTCTGTATAAATAGTATACTGAAACTTGTATCTACCCTAACCTCAACCTCCCGTCTGTCTCTAGGTTTACCCCTGAGATCCTGGGCATGCAGGCCAGCTCGGCCCTGGTGTGGCTCATCATGGAGGTGCTGGCTGTCCTCCTCAGTCTCTACCTGGTCACAGTCAACACAGACCTCACCACCATCGACCTTGTGGCCTTCTCCGGATACAAATATGTGGGGTACGGATGGTCTCTCGCTCTCTGACATGATTAGTATGACTTTGTGGTTTTGGATTTTCCTGTCTTTCAACTTTGATGTCGTCTGATTTAAAACAAAACAAAAAGTTATATAGACATGATGACACATCAACTACTCGGATGGATTGTGAAGGATTCCCTTGTGTGTGTGCAGGATGATTGTAGGGGTYGTGGCAGGGTTACTATTTGGTCGAACGGGTTATTACCTAACACTGCTATGGTGCTGTATATCCATCTTCATCTTCATGGTGAGTAGCAGGAAGAGCAAACTTTAGAATCTAATTTACTCCGCCCAATGTCCCCCGCCAGTGCCTTGACTACTGCACTCAGGTTWACAACCTACATTTTTGCTCCCTCTGTCTTGGTCCTCTCTTCAGATCCGCACATTGAGACTAAAGCTCCTGTCTGAGGCAGCAGCCCAAGGCGTGTTGGTCCACGGGGCCAGGAACCAGCTGAGGATGTACCTGACCATGTCCATTGCAGCCGCCCAGCCCATATTCATGTACTGGTTGACCTATCACCTGGTCGGGTAAGACCACGAGCTGACCAGGAGCGTTTCATCTGACAAGATACTACCTCTCTATGGAAAGATAAGACTGTTCACTGACCATCACCTCTCCCAACCATTCGCTGCGGAGGTGCGGGACACTTGCACAGATAAATAAAAACACACAAATGGCATTGTGGAATCAGMATTGCCAAGTCTCACAGCACAACTGTAACAGTAGGGTTGACTTGTCTTTTTGTATAGTTTTTTATGTAATTGTCTAAAAATAATAATTGACTGGCTTGTCATGTTTTGTATACTGTAATTTAGTCAATTATGTTTTCTAAGCATTTGTGAACATATGGTTGTATATTAGCAATCTAGCTTGGGCCCTCAATCTCAAAAGCTTTGACTGAGCCAAGGATGGAAGCACAGTTAAGGCAAATGTATAGCCTACGTAAGTATGCAACGCAATTTGCTACGCAAAACGTCTGTCCTGCAGAATTGCATTGCCGAATTTGCAGCCTAAAATTTGTAACGTGTCACAACTACGCAGGGAAGCCATTTCGTGTGACTAATTGCGTTCTTGCGTTACACACTTAGGTTGACTGAAGGGCTTTAGCATAATTTGCCTGCGCCGTCCAGTGAACACAAAAAAAGCACTCTGTCCTTATTCATAGGATGATGTATTTAAACAGATTTGTGGATGTGTTGTTTGTAAATAGGGGGGGGAAATTGTACATGTCTGATGTCTTGGTGACACACTGAAGCCCAAATAAAGGCTTTCTATCATGTAACAAAGTCATTTAGAAATCTTACATTACAGCTGATGCTTTTTTAAATGAGCTTGACAAAAAAACATGAGCATATGACACTGTAATTGAACATGACAAAATATACAAAGGTTTAGATGTTATAATTACTAACTTCCATTTGAAATGTAGGCTTAATTACTAGAAATATCATGCYAAAATGGTGTTGCGTTGCCATGCTTCAATTGCTTTTATGAATAATTGATATACAGAAACGTAATAACATGGATCCTCTACAACCTGATAAATAAACTGAAACTGGAGTACACATTTATGGCTTTTTTGAATTTAACTGTTATGAAGCTGATTATGTCTCATGTCCAATATCATTAACACACACTCGAACTTTGATTTCCATTGATCCAACAATTTTTTCCAACAGAAAATAAGCTTTAATGGTCTATGGTWAGGTTGTATCTATGTAAGATTAACACTTTAGCCCTTTTCCCTCTGCCCCAAGATAGGATGATATGATAAATCCTGYTTATCTTGACATTAGCAGATGTATTTGACAGATGTTCCTGTCAATCTTGAACCAACACTTGAGAGTCGGCATTCCAAACCAAATGCATCATACTCTGCCACAACTGTCACAATCAGATAACAGAAGCCATAATTTACACCTTGCATTTACATGTTGTTCTCATCATGGATTGCTATCTGATCAAGATTTGTTGTGTCTACACATGGTAATAAAATGTGTATCTTATCTGCCACTGCGTCTGCATTGTGCCCAGATGCCATGGTCCATCCCTGTATGCMAATTCATTCAACCTGACTTGGACCTTCCGTTATGACACAAGCTGTATAAATTGACARAAAACYGCACACTTTTAGTTTTATATTCATCAATACAGCCTACTTTTGTTATCCAACGAYTTAAGACTGGCSGTAATAGGCTATAGTCCCGATAACCTCGACCTGTCCACAGCCATACAAAAAACATCACCGCACAAACGAGCTGAATATCTGGATGTACAGTGGGGAGAACAAGTATTTGATACACTGCCGATTTTGCAGGTTTTCCTACTTACAAAGCATGTAGAGGTCTAATTTTTTTTAATCATAGGTACACTTCAACTGTGAGAGACTGAATCTAAAACAAAAATCCAGAAMATCACATTGTATGATTTTTAAGTAATTAATTTGCATTTTTTTGCATGACATAAGTATTTGATACATCAGAAAAGCAGAACTTAATATTTGGTACAGAAACCTTTGTTTGCAATTACAGAGATCATACGTTTCCTGTAGTGCAGGTCTCCCGGGGAATGGGACCATTGCCACCCCTTGGACAGGTTGAGGTATGAGGTCACAGGCCAGTCGATGACCTTGACGAAGTCTCTCTCCACATTGTGGTCCAGGACTCTGAGCAGCTCAGCTGCAGCTGTTCCTGTAGATTGCCACCCGCTGCACGCCCAACAGTCGACACATCTCCAGGGTCTGCACCATCTGCAGGACGTTATCAAAGTCAAACAATGGTGAGATGCAGACAGTGAACTCATAGGGGAAGAACTCGTTMCGGGMCCTCACACATTTATAGTGGTCWGAGTGGATGCTGTAAACAGCTGATGAGTTGTATTTTTGTCCATCRCAGCAGARGATGCACTGAMAGACTGCCTTCTCCGGTTGGCCACGTCGGTGCTCAAAGTATGCTTATACAATAAATGTATGTGTGCCGCCAATGGCCACTAGGGGTCTTCACTGTTGAGCTGCACAACGGTTGGTTGGAGGCAGTGGTTGTCAATCTTCTAGGCCTGGTTTAGTTGACAGTTGATTTGAAGGGGATTCAGAGAAGGAGTCTCAGCTTTATCTTGTCTATCTTGAAACCTGCCTGACTTCTTCACAAAACTCCTCCCGAACCCCCAGCTTGAAAAGAAGAACCAGGTATAAGGACTGGGACACATAATATTGTATGATACACCAATGGCTTGGAAATTTATCACAAAAATGTAATGTGGGGAAATGATGTTCATGAAATGCATGTTAGAGTTTCAAACAAGTACATGAACACTGCTTATTCAGGATTGTCTAGTCTTGTGTAAGCAGCCACAACGTCTCAATGCAACATTTACACTGAGTATACCAAACATTAGGAACACCTAACATTGAGTTACACCCCCATTTTGCCCTCAGAACAGCCTCAATTAGTCGGGGCATGGACTCTACAAGGTGTCGACAGCAATCCACAGGGATGCTGGCCCATGTTGACTCCAATGCTTCCCACAGTTGTGTCATGTTGGCTGGATGTCCTTTGGGTGATGGACCATTCTTGATACACATGATTGACTGTTGAGGGTGAAAAACCSAGCAGCACTGCAGTTCTTAATGCCGTCTATATACCACCACAAACCGATGCTGGCACTAAGACCGCACTCAACGAGCTGTATAAGGCCATAATCAAACAAAATGCTCATCCAGAAGCGGCACTCCTAGTGGCCGGGGACTTTAATGCAGGCAAACTTAAATCCATTTTACCTAATTTCTACCAGCATGTCACATGTGCAACCAGAGGRGAAAAAAACTAGACCACATTTACTCCACATACAAAGCTCTCCCTCGCCCTCCATTTGGCAAATCGGACCATAATTCTATCCTCCTGATTCCTGCTTACAAGCAAAAACTAAAGCAGGAAGTACCAGTGACTCGCTAAATACAGAAGTAGTCAGATGACGTGGATGCTATGCTACGGGACTGTTTTAATAGCACAGACTGGAATATGTTCCGGGATTCATCCAATGGCATTGAAGAGTATACCACCTCAGTCACCTGCCTCATCAATAAGKGCATCGACAACGTCGTCCCCACAGTGACCGTACGTACATTTCCCCAACCAGAAGCCATGGATAACAAGCAACATCCGCACCGAGCTAAAGGCTAGAGCTTCCGCTTTCAAGGAGAGGGGCACTAATCCGGACGCTTATAAGAAATCCCGCTATGCCTTCAGATGAACCATCAAACAGGCAAAGCATCAATACAGGACTAATATTGAATCCTACTACACCGGCTCTGACGCTCGTTGGATGTGGCAGGGCTTAAACTATTAYGGACTACAAAAGGAAACCTAGCCGCGAGCTGCCCAGTGACACGAGCCTACCAGACGAGCTAAATTACTTCTATGCTCGCTTTGAGGCAAGCAACACTGAATCATGCATGAAARGACCAGCTGTTCCAGATGACTGTGATCACGCTCTCCGTAGCCGATGTGCGCAGACCTTTAACCTTTTCACATGTACCAACACATGGGTGTGATCATTCTACAGTGGTCCCTGTAACATACGATCAAACCGGTGTGATTAGAATGCTTATTTAGAACGGACMGTTTCGAATGACGCAACAATCCGCATTTGATCTGGCCACACTTTGAGAAACATTTTGCACAAACAGTCCTTACAAAGTTATGTCCAAAAGGTGARCAGTTTATTTTTGGATGCAATGTTCAGACATTCACAGAAGTATCTACAGCATAACACAATCATCCAAACTGGAAAAATGTAGGCTATATTTGTCCTAGCGCTAACTGAGGAAAGATTGACGTAACACAAGCGGWCATTTTTATAACTCTCGGCTGACAAACTACAATATGAATTAGCTTATAGCAATTACTATTTATAATTAATCACTTCACGGGTGAGCTCACCATTGATCAAAATAATTGAGTAAAACACTCTAGAAATCGAAGATAATCTGACGATGGGTCGTTTCTGTGCGCTGCCATGCTTTTCTTCCCACTGAAACCAAAGATAACAGAAGACAAAATTAGTTTGGTCTGTTTATAGTATGCATGTTGAAGGGGGTGTGTTGTCTACCATCGTTCACATCCCACCATTGACTTCCTGAAGTTCTCAATTTGTGAACCCTTACTCACCTCATTTTGTTATAACATCTTTGGTCCGACAGACGATTATGTTAAACCCAGAATGTGTTGTATGTCAACAAACATATCTTCACACACACACACAGAACTGGAATTAGCTTGGTTCATCATAATYAGTACAGCCTTCAAAAAAGTATTTCACACACATAATATGTGCCCATTACAATTTATAGAAAAATCTGAATGCGTGATTTGTCACCGGGACTTGAAAACGTGAATAATACAGTAAACATATAAATAATTACCACACAAAACATTTTCTGAAAGTGATTCATTGATGCAAGTGGCACGTGCCGGCAGTCAATCATACAACCTCTCACTCCCAGACTGAGCCATTCAGTACTGTTGTTTATGTATGTAGCTAGTGAGCCAAGCTGTAGCATTAGCAATCTCTTTCAAAATGAGACAACTCACAAATGCAGAAATTCTGGAGATTAAAAAAAATTCTGACAATGAGTCTGAAAGTCAGAAATCAGATTCTGACAGTGAGGAGCTGCCCCCCAACCTTGTAGCCATTGAGAACCCTGAATCTGAGAACCCCTTGTCCAAGGTCCCTTTGAAGATGCTGGTGGTGATGGAGGCAGACTGACAGTGGATGAAGTACAGGAGTTCTGTGGTCGCTGGAAGGCTGCCAGCCATTTCACACCTCCTGGCCCTGCAGTTTGCTTTGATGAGTCCCAGTCTGGAGAGCAACGCCCCTTGCCATTTTCATCTGAGGCAGTGCTTCAAGTTGTTTCTAACAGAGRAGCTGGTGGGAGACATAGTAGAGGAGACCAATCGCTATGCCTTGGAGATACAGGAGAAGAGAGAGCCAGGAGTGGGGGGAAAACTCGCTAAATGGGTGACAACCACAATTAGTGAACTGTATGCCTTCCTGGTGACATTCCTTCTCATGGGGATAGTAAAGAAGAACTCCAAGAGAATACTGGAGCACAGATCCTATGTTTGCAACTCCCTTCTTTGCCACCGTCTTTTCCCAAATGCTGCGATGCCTGCATTTCGTCAACAATGCTACCTGCCATCCTAAATGACCGTTATACAAATAATAAAAATCTTACCAGCCTGACATCAGCATTTGGTCGGGTCTTTGTGGCATACAAGGACCTATGCATTGAGGAGTCCCTGGTGTTATGGAAAAGTAGGCTTGTGTTACGTCAATATATTCCCTCCAAAACGCACAGGTTTGGGTCATGTAACGAGTGCGCTGAGAGTCGCGAAGCAAGTTCAGGGAGTGAGTGTTTTAATAAATAAATTAATAAACACGTACACAAACAACGAACCGACATGAAAACAAAGTCAATAACACCTGAGGAAAGAACCAAGGGGAGTGACAGGTATAGGGAAGATAATCAAGGAGGTGATGGAGTCCAGGTGAGTGTCATGAGGCGCAAGTGCGCGAGATGGTGACAGGTTGTGAGATAATCAGCAGCCTGATGGCCTAAGCAGGCGGAGAGGGAGTAAAGGTGACAGGTCAAGTTCTTTGTCATGTGTGATGTGAAGACAGGATTTGTCCAGGACATTAGTTTACACAGGGTTCACCACTGCATCCAACATTATGAGGGGCTTGGGGTTTCCGGTCTGTGGTGATGACAATGCTGGCTCTCAGCTCAGTGTAACAAAGTGAAAATGTAGAGCTTCATCAACCTCGCGCGCAATGTACAGTCGTGGTCAAAAGTTTTGAGAATGACACATATTAATTTTCACAAAGTTTGCTGCCTCAGTGTCTTTAGATATTTTTGTCAGATGTTACTATGGAATACTGAAGTATAATTACAAGCATTTCATAAGTGTCAAAGGCTTTTATTGACAATTAAATGAAGTTGACGCATAAAGTCATATTTGCAGTGTTGACCTTCTTTTTCTAGACCTCTGCAATCCGCCCTGGCATGCTGTCAATTAACTTCTGGGCCACATCCCGACTGATGGCAGCCCATTCTTGCATAATCAATGCTTGGAGTTTTCAGAATTTGTGGGTTTTTGTTTGTCCACCCGCCTCTTGAGGATTGACCACAAGTTCTCAATGGGATTAAGGTCTGGGGATTTCCTGGCCATGGTCCCTAAATATCGATGTTTTGTTCCCCGAGCCACTTATGGCAAGGTGCTCCATCATGTTGGAAAAGGCATTGTTCATCACAAACGTTCCTGGATGGTTGGGAGAAGTTGCTCTCGGAGGATGTGTTGGTACCATTCTTTATTCATGGCTGTGTTCTTAGGCAAAATTGTGAGTGAGCCCACTCCCTTGGATGAGAAGCAACCCCACACATGAATGGTCTCAGGATGCTTTACTGTTGGCATGACACAGGACTGATGGTAGCTCTCACCTTGTCTTCTCTGGACAAGCTTTTTTCTGGATGCCCAAACAATCGGAAAGGGGATTCATCAGAGAAAATGACTTTACCCAGTCCTCAGCAGTTCAGTAACTGTACCTTTTGCAGAATATCAGTCTGTCACAGACGTTTTTCCTGGAGAGAAGTGGTTCCTTGCTGCACTTCTTGACACCAGGCCATCCTCCAAAAGTCTTTGCCTCACTGTGCGTGCAGATGTACTCACACCTGCCTGCTGCCATTCCTGAGCAAGCGCTGTACTGGTGGTGCCCCGATCCCGCAGCTGAATCAACTTTAGGAGACGTTCTGGCGCTTGCTGGACTTTCTTGGGCGCCCTGAAGCTTCTTCACAAAATTGGAACCGCTCTCCTTGAATTTCTTGATAATCCGATAATGGTTGATTTAGGTGCAATCTTACTGGCAGCAATATCCTTGCCTGTGAAACCTTTTTGTGCAGAGCAATGATGACAGCACGTGTTTCCTTGCAGGTAACCATGGTTGACAGAGGAGAACAACATTTCCAAGCCACACCCTCCTTTTGAAGCTTCCAGTCTGTTATTCAAACTCAATCAGCATGAAAGAGTGATCTCCAGCCTTGTCCTCATCAGCACTCACACCTGTGTTAACGAGAGAATCACTGACATGATGTCAGCTGGTCCTTGTGGCAGGCCTGAAATGCAGTGGAAATGCTTTTTGGGGATTCAGTTCATTTGCATGGCAAGAGGGACTTTGCAATTAATTGAATATCATCTGATCACTCTTCATAACATTCTGGAGTACTGTATATGCAAATTGCCATCATACAAACTGAGGCAGCAGACTTTGCGAAAATTATATTTTGTGTCATTCTCAAAACTTTTGGCCACGACAGAGATATCAAAGAACGCCGTCAGTTCGCGGTAGAGTAGTAGGTGAAACCATTCACTTCAGGAAAAGGGGTGATATAAATGAAGTTTCCTTTCATTTTGTGGTACTGAATTCATAAAAATATTTGCTGCCATTGTAGTAAGGTTGGTAATAYGAGAGGTCTTCTGACTTACCATTTTTGTATTATTTTATTTGAAAGAACCACTAGTGGGGTTTGAGTGCTTCTCCCCTATTTGCGAAGTTGGTCTGCCTGCTCCACAATCAGAGAGATATTCTGAGAGCAGTTTCGTGTCTCCTTCCTCTGTATATAAAAACTGTACTGTATAACATAGTGTTTTTGGATAACTGGTTTATATATCCTGAAGTCAATAGCGAATATGGCTATGTATATATTTAATTTGCCGTCAATGTATTGAAGACCTATTTCAGCAAGTTAACCAAGTTTTTGCTGGCTTAGCTAGCCATGTTAATGATGAGCTAACTAGCACCGTTGGTCACTCCACTACAATGTCACGCTAGCTATTGCCAGCAGGTGATTTGCTAGCAGGTGACTTATTAAAATATTAAGTGAATGTTTATTTTATTACTACCTTAAAAGGTTTATTTAAAAGGGTTGTACTTGTGCTCGCTACTGTTGCGCCTATCTAAAATACATATTGTGCGATACCTAACCAGTGAACGTGTGGCTGTGACCGTCCTGTCAATGCCTGTCATCACTGTTTGATTATGCTTTACTGCAGGTTATGCTTTCTGTATTTTTGTTATTGCTATACTATACAATCGACTGTGTAGATGGAGTCTGAGCAGAGATATTCTGAGAGCATGTTGAACGTGTGGCTGTGACCGTCCTGTCAATGCCTGTCATCACTGTTTGATATCTTTTACTTACTAAAAACCTAGTCAACCTGGGAGTGCGGGTTGTCCGTGGGGCCTTTCTTCTGAGGGGCTATGTAACCAATGGTTACTCAGCAAGGACACACACTTTGATATGTGGACAATATGGTACAGCATTCCCAGTCTTCCAGCAATCTGCTCTCCAACACACAGGGGCTGTAGCACAGTCAAGTGAACAGGAAGGGGATGCCGGCATTCGGATGCAGGAGAAGATGAAGAGAGTGGAGTGGAGTTCAAGGAGAACGGTCAACAGCTGGCAGTAAATGGCATGACAAACGAGACGTCCATGTCCTCTCCACTGTCCATACAGCAACCATGTCGTCTACAGGGAAGGTGGACCAACTGACGGGAGAGAGAAAAATCAAACCAGACTAACAGGTGAGATGATTACTGAACAAGGTATTTTTTGTAATTGGAAAATACAGTTCACATACAGTTCCATTATGCAATATTAGTGACAATTATTTCACGCACCTACCCACTGCCTCATCATCCTCTCCCTTCTCTCATCCTCCCCACTCCCTCATAGATAAAGTAATTACCTACCAAAAGTACAGAGAGAACCTCATGAGAGAGCTGCTGGAGGAGCACCACACACATCGACGCCCATCCACTGGGGTCGTCCTGCTGCGGACAATCCCCTAAGCCTCACTGCACGGCATTTTCCCTGCAAAGTCCCTCAAACTGCTGCTCAAGGTAGTCGCACACGGAGGCACTTGTCACAGGCCGGCTCATAACCTGTGACAAAAATGAGGGGACACGAAGAACGGTATAGGCCAATTAAAAAATGTTCTTTATTATAAACCAAACTATTAACTTTAAACTAAGAAAAAGGAATGAGGTGTGGAAGTATCATAATGTAAGTGTATGTAAAGTGCATGGATGCGTGAATCTGTGTGTGTGAATATGACTGAGTAAACTATGCAAAACTACAAAGGAACAAACAAACAAAACAGGATCATACCTGGCAGGAGCAGAGAGAGAAGTGATTATTGAAGCAGTTTAAAATACCACTGCCAATCACTAACGACCCTCCTCTGCCTGCAGGAGGAACCGCCCCTGCAATGCAGAGGGGTCGTGACACACTGCAAAGTTTGCATGTCTGGCACCAGGAGAAGAAAGCAGAGGAAGTTGTCAAAATACATGCATTTAGCTTGTGATACACCTCTATGTATTTCACCATGCTTTGSGGAGTATCATATGCTCAAGCAATATTGAGCACATCTGCAGCAATTAGTGACTGACTGACCTGACAGGTGACCTTCCATGATACTAGTTGTTGTTCAATCACGGCATGAATATTAAATACGGGTTATGCATATTCAGTGTTTTTTCCTCTAGTTAAACTTGTTGTTCAACCAACCACCACCATTACTGCAATAAAATAGACGACTATTACATATTGGCCTATGTTTTCTTGCTGTGTTTTCATCCAGTAAAAATTGTATATTGCATTGACAAAATCACAAATTTGAGTTACAACAGTAAGAAACAGTAACTTTTGAGCTCCACAAGGGAGCAAGGCAGGGCAGAACAGAGCTATGCTAATAGGCCAAATGAAGAAAAAAAATGGTCATATTTTTACATTTTATTTAACTAGGCAAGAAAATTAACAATAAATTATTATTTACAATGACGGCCTACACCAGCCAAACTCGGAAGACGCTAGGCCAATTGTGCACTGCCCTATGGGACTCCCAATCATGGCCCGGTTGTGATACAGCCTGGATTCGAACCAGGGTGTCTGTAGTGACGCCTCTAGCACTGAGATGCAGTGCCGTAGACCGCTGTGCCACTTGGGAGTCATAAGGCCAGGGTAGCTTCAAATACAACASAAGCTAATACTTCTCTGATGCAATTAGCTTTGTTTTACAGAGCTAAAATAATTATGTAGCTAGCTACATAAGCACGATTGAATACAACACCATAAAGGTTATGAAATGAGTAACGTTACATCGCGTGTCCGCTGTTATAAGGAATATACACACAAATATATTATGCTCCATACATACAGTAAGCTACAGTAGAAACAACATACAGAAAGTATTATAATGTAATAAGGCACTTTGATAGAAACGCACACATTTCCAAAGTTATTATTAGTAATGAAAACAATGACTGCGATGCGGGCAACATACGGAAAATGTGAACAGACGGGAAATGCGCAAATGTCTGCAGACTTGAACTGCACAAACAATTGGGAAGTGCTTGGGGAATTTTGTCCGGGTCAGAAATGTCAAAAAAATGAATGTCAAAAAAATAAATGTCAAAAAAACTCATGCTGGGGCGACTGCTAGAGATATTTGGAACTCACATATGAAAAGGTTAAACAGGTCAACATTCACAAAGCTGCGGGGCCAGACGGATTAGCAGGACGTGTACTCAAAGCATGCGTGGACCAACTGGAAAGTGTCTTCACTGACATTTTSAACCTCTTCCCGGCCGAGTCTGTAATACCTACATGTTTCAAACAGACCATCATAGTCCCTGTGCCCAAGATAGCGAAGGTAACCTGACTAAATGATTACCACCTCGTAGCACTCACGTCGGTAGCCATGAAGTACTTTGAAAGGCTGGTCATGGCTCACATCAACACCATCATGCCAGAAACCCTAGACCCACTCCAATTTGCATACCGCCCCAACAGATCCACAGATGACGCAATCTCAATTGCACTCCACACTGCCCTTTCCCACCTGGACAAAAGGAACACCTGTGTGAGAATGCTATTCATTGACTACAGCACAGTGTTCAACACCATAGTGCACTCAAAGCTCATCACTAAGCCTAGGACCCTGGGACTAAACACCTCCCTCTGCAACTGGATCCTGGACTTCTTGACGGGCCTCTCCTTCAATAATCTCTCCTTCAATAACCTCTCCTTCAATGTGAGCTGATCGTGGACTATAGGAAAAGGAGGGCCGAACAGTCCCCCATTAACATCTACAGGGCTGAAGTGGAGTGGATTGAGAGTTTCAAGTTCCTTGGTGTCAAACCTCTTGATGCAGAATCCGATCCAAGGAGATATTGCATATCTCGACACATTCCATCAGCAAACCTGATTGACCATTATTTTCATGATTTCGAGCCAGCTGTCTCTGTGAATGAGCAACTTCCCTCCTCCGTGCAGTCGTGCAATACGGTAGTTGAGATTAACTTCTCTTGCCCGTCGGGCACTTCCGCAAGCACTGCGGCCGTCACAGCAAGAAAAACATTGATGAGCAGAGCGTGTTCTGCTTCCGATGATACACCTTCCGCTTTGTGGGGGACTGTCAACCCTTACAATGACACTAATGGCGTCAGTCCAGCAACTGTTCCGATGACTCCCACTGGTGAAACTCTTTGCGATATCACAGACAGATATCCTCGTCTCAGTTCGCAGGTACTGAAGAGGTTGCCACACGCGAACACGGTGGTGACTGACAGGCCTCGACAGCCACTGAGCGTTTTGAAGCACAAACACCAGGAGATTTGGTTGAAAGATTACAGCCATTCTCAACAACGCGGCCACTGACAACTTGTACATAGGGTCAGACCTTTTCGTTTGCGCCTCGGATACCAACACCACCCGCTGGTGGGGAGGTCCCGAGACACAGGGGGGGCTCAATAGTAGTCCAGACCCATGCTGAGCATCATCATGGCCGGTGGTGGTGGTGGGTCGAGACTACGTGCAACACCGTACGATGCCGCCAGAGCATAAAACAAATCTAGTTGTAAACTCCCCTATGAGAACAGTGAGTTGAAGACAGGCCCCTAGATGGGGATAATCTTAGAACACATCTACGATAGTACTGAGGTGTACCACACTGGTCATAGAGGAAGTCCAGTGGACTTCCACCTCAAACAAATGGCAAAAATAGTCATGCCTTGCCATATGTAGGTTCAACTACAATACAAGTAGTAAAATGCTAAATAAATCGGTAGGATAACTGGTCCCCTTTAGTGCCAGTACCAATGCCAGCAACAGTCATTCCAGCTACAATCAGTAAAAAAGTTAGACCTAACAAATCAAATTGCCCTTGACAACAGCAACAGAGTAGTTAGGAGTCACTCAGAGTGCAACACGGGGAAGGGAAACTCCAGAGCAGTCTTCCAATGGTTAACACACATGCCACTAATAAATAGAACCCTCCATTCAGGAGGAATGTTATTAGAAGTCATGAACCATGATCACACCACATACAACTGATCCAATGCTTAAAGAATACTTATGTCGTGAGGTTAGCTCCTCCATGGATAACATAGCTATGAAATAGACTTCTTCATACCTATCGCCACTACAATAGTGGAAGACAGTGACTCGTAGTAAAACCACGACATACTCCATAGACACCAATTCTGACTGACCTGAAAATTACCTGATTACGTCAGACTCATTCTGAATAAGTTGTAGTCTGCCAGGATACTTGGTTTCCTTCCTTTGACATGTGCACTTGTGTAAGCATAAACGCACATGCACAACAGAACATCCAATTAGGATTTATCCTAGGATCACAAAATACCAGCCTTAGTCAAGTTGAACATTTACTTTGAGGCCTTTGACTCTACAGCTACAGTACTCACCAGTTCTGTTCCCAGAAGTCCATAGGTCATCCCCGCAGACTGCCCAAAACTAGTGCCTTACAGCTGTAGACTTATCATATATTTATCAACTTAGGATAGTGCTTAAGCAACACACAAATTAGGATAACCCTAGACATGACATTTGAGACAATGCCATGGAGTCATTTTGCCAGGACATTGGATGTATATAGAATACAGTCCAATTAGATGATTTTGGTGTGAGAACTATATTTTGTATATATTTTGTTTACCCTTTCATTCCTTTTCAGTTCAGTTACCTTGACACTTAAGAAGCGATAGAGCCATAAACAAAATCCCCATACAACCATCACTTAGTGCCACAACGCCGCTCATTGGGGAATTMATGTAATTGTATATTTCATGAGTGTGTGTGCATTAACATCTGCCTAAGTTACTGCCCAGATCGACCGGTCCTGAACAGCGATCCCAAACCAGACATTCACTGCCCATCCTTGTGGTGGACTGCTCCGCTTTCAGAGAGCCTACCAAGTTCAACTACCAGAGGGGGACTGCAAAGATGATCTACAAACAGGACATCACTTGATCATTATTTTTATGTTGATTTGTAACTTGCAAATCAACATCTGACCAGAGTATCTTCTTCCATATTTTTGGGGAGTCTCCCACGTGCCTTTTGTCAAACACCAAACGTGTTTGCTTATTTCTTTCTTTAAGCAAGCTTTTTTTTCTGCCCACTCTTCCGTAAAGTCCAACTCTGTGGAGTGTACGGCTTAAAGTGGTCCTATGGACAAATACTCCAATCTCCGCTGTGGAGCTTTGCAGCTCCTTCAAGGTTATCTTTGGTCTCTTTGTTGCCTCTCTAATTAATGCCCTCCTTGCCTGGTCCCTGAGTTTTAGTGCRCGGCCCTCTCTTGGCAGGTTTGTTGTGGTGCCATATTCTTTCAATTTTTTAATAATGGATTTAATGGTGCTCCATGGGATGTTCAAAGTTTCTGACATTTTTTTATAACCCAACCCTGATCTGTACTTCTCCACTGACCTGTTTGGAGAGCTCCTTGGTCTTCRTGGTGCCCCTTGCTTGGTGGTGTTGCAGACTCTGGGGCCTTTCAGAACATGTGTATATATACTGAGATCATGTGACACTTAGATTGCACACAGGTGGACTTTATTTAAATAATTATGTGACTTCTGAAAGTAATTGGTTTCACCAGATCTTATTTAGGGGCTTCATAGCAAAGGGGGTGAATACATATACACGCAACACTTTTCCGTTTAAAAAAATAATAATAATAATTTCACTTCATCACTTTGGACTATTTTGTGTATATCCATTGCATGAAATCCAAATAAAAATCCATGTAAATTACAGGTTGTAATGCAACAAAATAGRAAAAACGCAAAGGGGATGAATACTTTTCCAAGGCACTGTACACTTGTTAGTCTACAATTATCTGTTGTAATTAAGTACTGATGTTTCTACCTTTGACCTGTTCAACTGCCACTATCAAATGTCTGCCAGTGTTGAATGTTACGGTTARAGTTTGACGCCAGACAGAGCCGAGGGCACACTGATAATGTATCYGTGACACTGGGTGATTCTGTAGCAGCTGATGTTGTGACTTCGGTACTGTGCGTTCGGTGCTGTGTGCTTCTGTTCTGTATGTGTCTCCTCGATGCAACATGTATTATAAAATTGATTGTTTAGATCCTGGATGCTGATTGGATGAGAAGCGTTCCAAGCCATGCTGTATTGGCYCTCCATTGGCCCACTATACCTGCTAAAAGTTCAATCTACAGTACATTTTCACTGCGACACACACTATCTCAACTAGCACATAATTTCCCCTTGCTTCTAGTATAGAATTTAGTTTGGTGCAGCGGGAGTTAGTATAAGCCTCGCAGTCTGCCTGGCCGACCTCAGAAGATTTCTTGGGTTAGGGTTAGGGTTATTTGGCACACTTGGAATAATAAAAGCTGGGGTGAAACTTTTTTCATGGATAACTTCACCATGCTCAAATGGATATTCAATGTTAGCTTTATTTTTTWAAACTCATATACCAATAGGTGTCATTCTTTGCGAGGCATTGGAAAACCTCCCTGGTCTTTGTGGTTGAATCTGTGTTTAAAATTCACTGCTCGACTGAGGGAACTTACAGATAATTGTATGTGTGGAGTCCAGAGATGAGGTAGACAAAAATCATGTTAACCCTTGTGTAGTCTTAACATTCTGTATACTCCCCTTGTCCTAAGGGTCAAAAATGACCCGCCTTCACTAAACCCCTAAAATAAAGCAGCTTCATTGAATTTTAAACCCCAAATCTATTTAGCATGAAGAAACAACCTGTCATTCATCACAAACTTTGTGAATGTCTGGGTTTTCCCTCTTCACAATGCAGAAAGACTGCATTTAATCAGTGGACACCACTCGTTTTATTACAACAAACCTGYAGCTGTAAGTTCYAATCACCTTGTCCAGGTTGTCCACACCTCCTTTGTTATGGTTGTAGTCCAGGATGATAGCTGGCTTCCTTCCTCACGATCACTGATCTCAGCYGTTTTGTGCAGTGTGCTCAGGAGGACCACATTCTTGTTCCTCTTTGGGAGGTAAGAAACTAGAGTGGTGGTGGGGGTGAAGGCCAACTTTGATGAGAAGGCCTCTCTCCCCCTTGTTGCGAGAAGTGCAGGGTGGAGCTCAGGCTTGTTCTTTCTGCCAACCATGGTGATCTTCCTCTTTAGGAGTTCAACCAGTAGCACACATAATCAACATTTCTCATTGTGTGTGTGTGTGTGTGTGTCTTGTGGTTTTTGTGGTGTGTAAATGATTTTATAACTGCCGGGTCAAAAATGACCCTAAGACGATCTTTGTACCCGGGTGGTGTACAGATTTCATGGAAATATGAACAAAGGCGATGTTTCACTTTTTCTAATGTTGGGGTCACTCTTGGAAAAGTCGTCAAATTTCAAGTTGAAAAATATCATTTAGGGGGTTTTCTCTGCTGTTACACATAGTGGCGGGTCATTWTTTACCCTTAAGACAAAACAATGGTTAAACACTGTTATTGCACGCAGAGTCCATGCCACTTATTATGAAACTTGTTAAGCACATTTTTACTCCGTAACTTATTTAGGCTTTCCATAACAAAGGGGTTGAATACTTGTTGAATATCTATTGACAGAAGATATTTCAGCTTTTATATTTTTTATTAATTTGAAAAAATATTTTAAAAAATGTAATTCCACGTTGACATTTTGGGGTATTGTGTGTAGGCCAGTAACAYAAAATCTAAATGTAATACATTTTTWATTCAGGCTGTAACACAACAAAATGTAGAAAAAGTCGAGGGGTGGGAATACTTTCTGAAGGCACTAGATTTCAGCATTGAGTCAAGAGCATCTTTATGTTCCTGCAAGGAAATGGAGGCATCTAGATGGATTGCTTGATTGACAGAAGCGATGGAAGATCCAAAGCGTTAAGGAAGGACAGCATCATATGACATAGAGAGAGCTCATGAGAGAACTCAGATGTGTACAAGATAGAGTAATGCTACMTTGTAATTATTTYGCCTCTATGGCCTATTTATTTCCTTATMTCCCTACTCTTCTACATTTGCACACGCTGTACATTGTTTCTGTTGTGTTATTGACTGTACGTTTGTTTATGTGTAACTCTGTGTTGTTGTTTTTGTCGCACTGCTTTGCTTTATCTTGACCAGGTCGCAGTTGTAATTGAGAACTTTTTCTCATCTGGCCTACCTGGTTAAATAAAGGTGAAATAAAAAATAAAATAAAAGAGTCAAAAGTAGTTACGGCTTCATTGATTTGAGAAGGGAGGGTAAAGAGTGCACCATCCTCATTTTTAATCATATATTAATTGCTGCCCAGTGTTCCGACTGCTTTAGTCTCCATGCCAACAGTCTACTAGATCTCTGCATTTTTTGCCTTGTTCTCAAGTGGAAAAATACTTCCTCAGAACTTGTAACACTTTTGTATTCAGCTTTCTAATGGCTAAATTCCTCTGCCTGTCATCCGTTTAATCACCTTTCATCATTATCTCTGCCAGACACCCCACTCTTCACATGAAGCTTTCACTTGATTGCAATCAAAACACCTTTCGTTTTGTTAGCAGCACATGACTAAGATATAACCTTATCGTGTTCATTTTGAAATAGATTAATATCTGATGTCGTTAAGTGTGTCTTGAATGGTGAGCTAAAGAAATGCATGTCTAAGTAGCTCCAAACATTGTATTATTTTTACGAGCGAGTTAAACCCCCGCACATTTAAAGTTGTTTCGTTTAGACTGAACATCTAATAGTTTGAGATATAATGTAGACAGTCAGTATGGATTGTAAGTAGGACATATAGAAAATAAAGTAAATATGAAATAAAAATACAACAAATAGTGAGCCACTGTGGTGGTGTTGCTTCAGGTTTGGAGTAGATACATACCTCCCCCAAACACACACACACACACGCACGCACGCGCACGCACACACACACACACACACAAACACGCAAACATCCAACCTCAGGCTCATGCAGGTAAGATCACGCATGCTCATGCATGCAAAAAATAAAACTACACACAGTCAGATGGCCGAAAAAAATCAGACTTGCGATGTGCCTGCGTACAGTCGTAACCCTTGGAGAGGAGTGGCACTTTGCACAAGGATGGATGGGTACAATATCTAGTCCTGGCTGATGGAACTCGGATACCCACCCCCCAATACACACACACAATAATCCCCAATGGAGAACCTTCACCCCAGACACCTCTGTATAGTCAGTCTGTTGTGATATGATATGCCACCAAGACAATATTATGCCCCCTCTCTGCCTCCTCTCTGACCCCACGTTTCATAAATAAAAGCTAATGTAAGGTGGCAAAGGCTATGCTACATTGTAAAGCACTAGATTCAATTCCTGTTCTATTGCTGCAACATAATTTCCAGGTGAAGAAAAAGGAGAGCAGTAGTTGATAAAACCAATCAAAGACAAATGCAGTTTAATACAATAATTCAGGGAGACATCTCTGGAACAGAAGCATAGAAAATATCTAACGGGCCTCTTGTTGACTGGCCCTTTTAAGACAGTACGGAATGCTCTGTAAACATCAATCCGAGAGGCTTGTGCAAAGTCACAACAAAAGACAGGATCTTTGCCAGCTGCCACAGAATCACAGTGTTGATAATGCCATCAATACAATAATAATCAGTGTGTCCTCGGTCCTTACACCTTCAGTAGCTCTGGCGTCAAACAATATCAAATTATATGAGTATAAGCCATTGCATTCAGTATCATCAAACCATACACAAATGAGTGTCACAAATAGAACACTGGAAATCATGTGTATTACAGAAAGGGAAAACATAAATATTATTATGATATGGGGGGTAGTTTAATGTGAGGCACATATATATTTTTGTTCAGTATAGATGGACAACATACTACACTTGCACACCTCATCCCCAGGTGGCAGCACCAGCCGGGTCAGGGGGTTAGCTCTGCCAGGAAGCCTTGATAATTACTTAGGTGTGGGCGATCAGGATTTATTGACGGATCTATATTGGCAGCATCCATGGAAATGTTGCTTGAATCTGAAAGGAGTGGAAAATGGAAAAGGGTGAAATCAACGAATGGAACGAAATGAGCAAAAGTTGTAGTGGAAGACAAGGATCTGTCCMATAATGCATTTCTTGTTGGACTGTGTTTTCTGGACAAGGAGGCTCATTTGGAAAATCCATGTGTACTATTGAAGATGGCGAAGAGAGCAGTGGGAAAGATGGATTAAATCAAGGGGACTAGAAGAGGCCTTGTTTTGGTTAATTGTGTTGATGAAGAACAGAAGAAATGTGCATTGGATCTGGCAAAATTGCCCACATCAGAAGTAMCATGTATTATACATAAATTGTTGTTAGATCTAGATGTCGAGTACCTTATTCAGAAAATCCCAGGAGTGGTCAGTACACGTCGCGTGACCGATATGGTACATGGAAAGAAGGAGAAAAGCTTATTGATACTATTGTTGTATGAGGAGACTCTACCTGCACATGTGAAGCTTGGATATGTGAGGGATGAGAGCATTTCTGTCYAAACCACTACAGTGTGGGATTTGCAAAAGATATGCCCACATGTCAAATGTTTGCAGATGGGAGAAGTATGTTATTGAAGAATCTGTGAATGGAAAATTGCATTGCATATGCAGTAAGGATAATACTCCAGACTTTTTTGAGTGGCTTGTTAGGGTGAAAGAGGTCGAGGTGTCAAGGATCAGGGCTGTACAGCAGATCTCCTATGTGGAGGCGGTGAAGAGAGTCGAAGGGGCAAGAGGCCACAGTGGTGAAGAAGATATGGTGATGGATGCACCGCAACCAGTTGCAAATGTTTTAAGTCAATCAAGTTATCTGGATACACTCATTGTGAAGAAAGTGGATTTTGTAGCATTTATAGCCACAGTTATTAATTGTACTGCACAAGTGTCTAAGAAGTCCATTAAGTTGGACATAATTATAACTGCAGCTCAGAAGTTTTGAGGGAAATCAAGGCTTCACGGAAGAAGCACTTGTCAGCAAGAAAATGTCCCACCCTCACAAGATCCTTCTGAGCCTGTGTAGGGACCTGATTAGAATGTTGGATTTTAACAGAAGAGCATTTATTTTTGATAGTTTGTATGATTATTTTTCCCCCCTAATTATTTCGATTTTGGTATCTTTATTATCCACCTGCACAGTAGGTGGCAGAACGCACATCCAATTGTTGCTGATGCCATTTAACACAATTTAAGTAAAGCAGTTTTAACCCCCCCACCAAGCAACTTCATTTTGGACACATGTTTACTGTATAGGGTGTCACACCTTGATCTGTTTCACCTGTCTTTGTGCTTGTCTCCACCCCCTTCCAGGTGTCACCCATCTTCCCCATTATCCCCTGTGTGTTTATAACTGTGTTCTCTGTTTGTCTGTTGCCAGTTTGTTTTGTTAATTCAGACCTACCAGCGTTTTTTCCCTTGCTCCTGTCCTGTCTATAGTGCCTGTTTCCTAGTTTTCCCGGTTTTRAMCTTTCTGCCTGCCCTGAGCCTGCCTGCCTTTGCCCCACTATTCTGGATTACCGACCTCTGCCTGCCCTGAACTTGAGCCTGTCTACCGTCCTGTACCTTTGCCCCACTACTCTGGATTACTGACCTCTGCCTGACTTGACCCTGAACCTGAGCCTGCCTGCCATCCTGTACCTTTGCCTGCACGTGTTCGATTTAATAAACTTTTGTTACTTCGACATTGTCTGCACCTGGGTCTTACCTTCAAACCTGATAATACAAACTGGCCATGACTGACCCAGCAGACCCGGGCCAGCTAGGCAACGCCATCTCCTCCTAAGGGGCCACCATCGGGAKGCACACAAGGAGCTGCTTCGTGGCATTATGGAGGGGGTCCAAACGTTGGCTGAACGCCATGACCGGGCTTTGGACATTTAGCTGGAGCAATTCTGCGGGTTGCCTATTACTGTGGTAACCTCACAGACCCTCAGTAACCCAGCTGCTAGCAGCGCCGTCTCATTGGTCACTCCACCTTCTCGGGAGAGGTGAAGAAGGTTTTTTACGCAGCGTTCTCCGGGAGAGAAGCTGCCTGGAAGCTAATCCAGCTTCAGCAGGACTCCCGCAGTGTGGCAGCCTATGCGGTGGATTTCCACACTTTGGCAGCGGAGAGTGCTTGGAACTAGGAAGCACTGTTCGATATGTTCCTGCACGGTTCCTGCACGGTGAAGAAGTCAAGGACGAGCTTGCCGCTTGGGATTTACCTACGGAGGGAGAGGAAATTTGACTTTGCTAGCATGTCCAGGGATTCCACTTTGCTTTCAAGTCATCCCGGATGTCCCCAACAATCCCCTTGCCGAGAGAACCCGAGGCTTCCCGATCTTTCCTGAGAGTCGCCGAAGATGGCTGAGTCATCGCTTCCTGAGCCTATGCAACTAGGTAGAGCTGGGCTGTCGCCAGTGAAACGGCAATACAGGATCAACATGAAGAGTTGTCTGTATTGCGGAGCTCTTGGTAATTTTGTGTCCTCTTGTCCTTTAAAAAGACCAGGCTCACTGGTAGGAGCGAGGCTTCCGTTCTGCCATGCCCAGTGTCTGAAGTCAGCGCAACCTGCCCCGGGACGTCTTCCTGGGGGCTCGGAAGGTGCCCCGGACCTTTCCGCCATTCCAGCGGAGATCCAGGACCTTTGGGAGGTGTTCAACAAGGCCYGGGCCACTTCGCCGCACCGGCCATATGACTGCGGGATTGACCTCCTCTCTAGCACCACTCCGCCCTGGGGACGACTGTACTCGCTGTTGGGACCGGAGACCAAGGCTATGGACACCTACATTGGGGAATCCCTAGCTGCAGGATGAATATGTCCTTCATCCTCTCCTGACGGTGCAGGGTTCTTCTTTGTGGAGAAGAAGGACAAGACCCTTGCGCCCGTGCATCCACTACCGGGGACTCAATAACATAACGGTGAAGAACCGCTACCAACTACCACCGTGTTTTCCAAGCTGGATCTACGGAACGCATACCACCTGGTGCGGATACGGGAGGGGGATGAGTGGAAGACTGCCTTCAATATGGCCAGCGGCCACTACGAGTATTGTGTCATGCCATTTGGCCTCACCAACACCCCTGCTGTGTTCCAGGCTCTGGTAAATTATGTTCTCTGCAACATGTTGAACCGGTTCGTCTTTGTCTACATTGATGACATCCTTCTTCTTCTCACGCATCTCCCCAAAGAACCTGAGCTCCATGTCYGACAGGTTCTTCAACGCCTCCTGGAAAACCAGCTGTTTGTTAAGGCAGAGAAGTGTGAGTTCTATCGCTCCATCATCCCCTTTCTGGGGTACATCATCTCCTGTGGGAGTGTCCAGATGGATCTGGGGAAGGTGAGAGCAGCGGTGGATTGGCCCCAGCCTTCGTCCAGGGTGCAGCTGCAACGTTTCCTGGGGTTTGCCAACTTCTATCACCGCTGCATCCGGGGTTACAGCACCCTGGATTCCCCCGTCAGCACTCACCTCTCCCAAGGTTTCGTTCACGTGGTCCCCTGCTGCTGACCGGGCATTCCGGGACCTCAAACACTGCTTCACCATTGCTCCCATCCTGGTTCATCCTGACCCTTCCCATCAGTTCGTGGTGGAGGCCGATGCGTCTGGTGTAGGAGTAGGGGGGGTCCTGTCCCAGTGTTCTGCCCTGGACCTGAAGCTACAGTTGAAGTCGGAAGTTTACATACACTTAGGTTRGAGTCATTAAAACTCGTTTTTCAACCACTCCACAAATTTCTTGTTAACAAACTATAGTATTGGCAAGTCGGTTAGGACATCTACATTGTGCATGACACAAGCATTTTTTCCAACAAATGTTTACAGACAGATTATTTCACTTATAATTCACTGTATCACAATTCCAGTGTGTCAGAAGTTTACATACACTAASTTGACTGTGCCTTTAAACAGCTTGGAAACTTCCAGAAAATTATGTCATGGCTTTAGAAGCTTCTGATAGGCTAATTGACATAATTTGAGTCAATTGGAGGTGTACCTGTGGATGTATTTCAAGGCCTACCTTCAAACTCAGTGCGTCTTTGCTTGACATCATGGGAAAATTAAAAGAAATCAGCYAAGACCTCAGAAAGAAATTGTAGACCTCCACAAGTCTGGTTCATCCTTKGGAGCAATTTCCAAATGCCTGAAGTTACCACGTTCATAAAACAAGTCCTATATCGACATAACCTGAAAGGTCGCTCAGCAAGGAAGAAGCCACGGCTCCAAAACCGGCATAAAAAGGCCAGACAACCTTTTGCAACTACACATGGGGACAAAGATCGTACTTTTTGGAGAATTGTYCTCATGTATTATGTGATTTCYTAAGCCAAATTTTACTTMTGAACTACTTTAGGCTTGCCTAAGCGAAGGGGGTGAATACTTATGCAACGACTATATTTGATGAGATTTTTCTTTCTGTCTAACTACTCTAAAGAATAAGGCCTRTTTATTTCTCTATGGTTCTGACTTTACCTGCTCGTTGCACATTGGCTTGTATCAATCACTGCGTTCGATATTCCGGGTACTATTTATATGACGATTGACGACGACCATTCAAACATTAATGCATTTTTAACACCAGCTGCTTTTGAAGTTATTAGCCATAATTGCAGGGGCGCACCTTTGGTTTTAGAAGTGGGAGTGGGAGGAAGTAAGGGCTCCCGAGTGRTGCAGAGGTCTAAGGCACTGCATCTCTGTGCTAGAGGCGTCACTACAGACCCTGGATCCATTCCAGGCTGCATCACAAACGGCCGTGATTGGGAGTCACTTAGGGAGGCGTACAATTGTCCCAGCATTGTCCAGGTTAAGGTTTTGCCGTCATTGTAAATAAGAATTTGTTCTTAACTGACTTGCCTGGTTAAATAAATAAAAATACACTCAGTCAGGAAGTCAGACCGCTCTGAGGCATCTGCATGGTCCTAAAGCACACCGTTGTCTCATTTTGTATCACATTCCAATGATAAAACTGGGGGGGACAAAATTGCAATTTCAGAATTTGGGGGGGGACATATCCCCCCGTCCCAAATGAAAGTTGGTCCCCTGCATAATTGTACAATTAGTGTAGGGGGCTCCCTCGAATGATGAATAGAGAGCCTTAATATGTCACAATTATGACTTGAATAAACTTAGCAATGTCAGTTTAAGTCACCAATGAAGAATCGCTAAACATTGCATACAGTGTAAATCTTACTTATTAACAAATGGTAAATGTTTATTCTCTTCACCACTAGAGGGCAGCACCTCTGCAATAAACCAGGGGATTGTAGTAAGTAGCACTTCAACATAAACCTGGTATATGCTAAACATCATCACTTTGAAAATGTAATCATACTATCAGAACTATTGGTATCTMCATCACTTCCACAGTTAGCCATATGCAAGTAGATCAAAGGGTTTTCAAAGAATCTTAATACATGTATGGATTGGTCTAGGTCTACATATTTACAATTCATATTATCACAAAGTGTATTGTTTCAACCAATTGCATTAGAATCCTCTTATGGATTACAGTTGGGATATTTTGCATTGGTTTTTCAGTCAGTCCCTTGGATGTCTCCAAGTTTTGCCCGAATGATCTTTGCTTATAACTCTCAGACGAACACACACACCCATCTCTGCTACACCTCCACCACCCCCTCCTCCTGGTGAACAGTTGGGACAATCAACTGAAAGCCTCTACAAACCCCCCCCCCCCCCCTTTCTCATAGTCCCCAATAAATCTGCTCCCTGGACCTATGACTTCTCAATGGACTTACAAATCGCCCTCCCCTACTTCAGCAATTTCCATGGGCTAGCATTAGCATACAGATGTTATTAGTAAGAAAAAGGGAGAGCAGTCTCACAAAAGGGCTGCGCTCCGAGGAGAGCCCCATGCCTTTTCATGTCTTGCAGTAACCCCCTCCACCCCAACTTTTCAATATAATGACCGATCGCTATTGTCTGGGATTATTCAGCAGGGTGCTAGAACCCGAATGCCAGAACAAAGCCAAATAWTAAACACACAAAACCAAACTTCTGTTCCCTTCTGTGTATGTGTGTGTCCAAATAAGATATCATTTTTGTATCATGTTCTCATTTTGTGCAGAGATACATTCTTGTTCAATCTTCATCACAAACATTTTATCCTACTATTTTTCCTCTTAGAAAGCATAGGCCTAAATAATTATAAAAGTATTTATCTGTTAACATCACTTTTTCTAAGATGAGAAATAATATCACTTTATTGCATGACAGTGATGGTATTAGGTGCAGTGTGCCTCTAAATATAACAAGTCAGTGAGACAGTGATATCCAAAAGTTTTATTTTGAACCAAACAGGTAAAAATATATTAAGATAGAAACCGGGATACATATCCCATGGAATGTAAACAATACACTTAAATTATATAGAAACCAACATAATATAAAACCGACACTATCATTTTTGCTTTGAAAAACAAAATAAATACGTTTTAATTTAACAAATGCAAAGCYGTGTTTGTTTTTCCAACACAGTTAAGGCTAAAGAAAAGCGCAGTCCTTCTTACTGAAGATTGGCCACAAAGACAAGTTCATTGTAAGATAAAATACACATAGTAATTCATGTCACTTTGTCTAATAACAGCTGGTGTGCAAGAGACCAAGATGTTGATGCCACTCATACATTGTGGCAACATTGTTTTCCTATGTTATTACCACACGTACCCTGAGGAAGGCACAGTGATGCCGAAACGTTGGTAAATACYCATTAAATTGCCCGGAGTTCATATATGGCGTGTGCGACTTTATTTTGATAGTTTATTCGTCGTTAGTCAGCACCTCCACACAAACTAATTGTTTTGTGTGTGCGCCAGCTCATGTTTTTTTTWAATTACCTCACATAACACCACAAATCATGTTTTAATATTATAGAAACAGTCACAAAATGGTGTATGAGAATCCTGTCTCACTGAGTAAGCAAAACTGAATGAATGTTTCAGTTTTTTTTTTACTTGAACGGTGAAACGCTGAAACCCAAACTAAAACGCTGATATGCACTTGTTGTGTTAGAACACATAAAATACCTCCTGTAGCATCTTACTATGACCGGTGAGGGCAATAAGTCTATTTACTGATTGAACAAGGTAACTTGTAACACAAGTATTGCCTTCACTGGCATAACGCGATGATGGTGGACATGGCTCTGGCAGTGTCTACACTCAAGCAATTCAAAGTTCTAAAGCTACGCGATAGCTCAAACAAAGCAAAGAGTAAAGCATGTCCTTCTGCTTTGTCCACAACACAATTATAAACAAACTCTGTGAAAACATACAAAATAAATACATCTAAAAAAAAAAAAGCTCTATAGTTAGACTACCTGATAATACTGTCAATTAGTTGCCTTTACTAAAGGCTACATTTGTTTACAGTAGGCCTAGCTACATTTTTGGATACATTTCAACATTTACTCTGCCTACAAGACAAGATAGATACTATGTTCAGCTTTGGTTACACTCTAAAGGGCAAGGGTATAAGGAGAACCGTTGAAGTTGTAAAAAGCACACGTGTGCACAGTAGGTTTGTCCTTCTACCAAGCCCAAAAGTATCATTACTGACATGTTTTTTCAAAATGGGTACAAAAAMAATTCCCCARCAGAACTCTCTCAGCAAAGACACCACGGATACTGTAAAGCTAGTTGAGGCACCCATAGTAGCTAAAAACGGGTATACAACAGTATACATGGATATTTAAAAAATATATATATGTTGGCTAGCTTTACAACACTTTGCAGAATTCCTCTGTTTGGATGAGAATGCAATGTCCAGTTAAAGTTTAGTCATCTGAGACAGAGAGGCGGCTAAAGATGGGGAGACGTCTGCCCTCAAGGCCAGGGGACTCACAACCACTCTGGCTACTGGAGCTGGTATAGCCTTCCTGGTCGGAAAGAGAGTCAGGTGAAGCACACCGCTGCATGGCAGGCAGGCCGGTGAATGAGAAGGCATTGCGGTGAGAGTTATGTGCAGCTGACTTTTGCGCACAGACAGTTTGGCACTTAGAGTCAGTGATGGCGTAAAAGTGAGGGTTGTTATTAATCTGATCGTTCCCGAAGTCAGATGAGAACGGATAGTTGTGCTTTAGTGTAGCAGGTTCTGGAAACAATGGGGACAGCAGTTCTGGGCTACCTGTGGAGGGCGGGGAYGATACTGAGGAAGCCCTGGAGAACAGCATGGGCTCTGGAACGGGTKGGAATCCGGTCAGCGCTTGGGGAGAGGAGAAGCCAGCGAAACTAATGCTGTGACGCAACAGCTGTGGGCGTTCTCGCATCTTCTGTCGCTGAGGTGGCGCTCCGCCRTCCGGCCCGAGCTGCTCGTCCGCATTATGGATGAAGTGACAGCGGGCGCCATAGGGGCAGAAGCCAATGGTGTGGAACGTGCGGCAAGGCTCGGTTTTGTACTTCGGGTGCCTGCTCAAGTCACGCTGCTCATCCGTGCCGTGGGCAAACTGACACTTGGCTCCGTATTTGCATGTGCCACTCTCCTCGTAAGTGCGGCACATTTCGGTTTTGTACCGGGTGGAGATGGGAGGGGAGGGGGCGAGTGACTTTGGAGATGACAGGCAGCTGGTGCTGATACTTAGGCCGGGTGGGGGCATCAGAGGAGGGGTRGTGGGGAGCTGCTGCTCGTTGTACCCGAAGCTGCTAACATGGCCCTCTATCATGCTGACCGAACGGTCCACACGGAATGGGATGTGGTTGAGAGAGGAGCGGGGCAACTGTTGCTGGTGTTTCAGGCTCCACTGCTGGTTAGCAGTGTTAGTAAGGGCCCAGCAGGCTGGCTCGCCGATTGGGTCCACACTCCCGCTGTTGAACTTTGAGTTGGGCAGGGTAACCGGGCATAGTGAGTGTCTGCGCTGAAATCCCACGACGCGCTGCATCTGCGTGGTGGCTGGTGCGCCATCTGGCATGTCCAGACCACGGAAATTCTATCACACAAGAGAAGAATAAAGTCACATTCCAAGACCGGGGATTCAAGCCATGGTYAAGCTAATACAATGTAAATATATGCTGAACCAAATAAACAATAAACAGCAAGCAAACACAATAGCCCATGTCAAGTTCCAAAAGTTGACTATAGTGCGCTTGATTTGACAAGGAATGAACGACAGATGGAAACCGTTACGCACGTGAATCAGAAAGTTTGAAGCCTTTTCTTTTTAGCCAAAACGTTGATAAAAAGGCACACATACAACTCCAAGGTACAATTATTAAATGCTATATTTGATAGTGTATTATTTACCAGTTTAAATAAAACGTATAACTTTCAGACATGTGCTATRTAGCCTGATGTATTAATAAACATTTCAAAACATATTCTTACCTTGCAGAACTCATCCTCCAGTTCCAAAAATGGCGTTAGGAAGTCGGATGGCATTGTACTGATGCCTCAGTCAGGTTATCCCACTTCACAGTAGAGTGTGTTCTGTGTTGGTGCAGGAGGACGCCCTAATCAAGCGCTTCTGAAGTTTCTCAGCCATCTGTTGGAATCCCAAATAAATAGTTGAGAAGCCTAGCTCCACCCACATTTTGGTGACAAGGCGTGTCTTGCGTGGAGGGGATGCCTCTTGAGTTGTAGTACTAGCCTTCTCTCCCCCCCCCCCCTCATGCACGTTGATATTCTCTTGCTGAAACAAATATGTGGAGGTTGATATACAACACTTTAACATATAGGCCTCCTATAGGCTATACTTCATAGTTTAAACATACATCCAAACAGCCACAGATTTAAACTAGTGGTCTGTTAGTGGGGTTAGTTATGTTGGTCTAGATATTTGTCTAAATAAATTGACTGTATATGCCATTTATGAATTCATTACATGCCTCCCTCTTGTGGTTGTAAGTCATGGGAAAGTGAAGCGTCAATATAATTATAATTGCACTTATTTGTTTGTTTTTATTGGATATGACTGCTGCTGTATGTAAGGGTGAGTACATTTTCATCTCTTTGACCCATTGGCTCGTCATGGTCGAATATAATATGGGGATGTGTTTTGTGGCATGTTTGGCATGTCAAAGGCCCAGATTTGGATATGAAATCGTGTCTGGAGGAGAGAGGAAATCTACAATGCCCTTCAACTATGATGTTATTTCAGGTATTCAGTTGTAAATGGCCGCCATAACACAAGCACAAACCGCAACAAGTGCCCCACCCTTAACTCAAAGGGCCTGCTGTCAAACTGTATTGTATTTTGAATAAAGTGGGGAGGATGGGGTTCGCCAGTCTGGCAGATAACAGAGGTTGTATGAAGGTTGTATGAAGGTTGTATGAAATGCAATATGCTCCATAACTAACTAAACCCTGTGGACTGATTACATGCTTGTTACAGACGTTTGTGCTCTTTTTATAAACCTTATGCACAGAACAGAACACATTCTACCAGAGACATTGTAGAAAAGTCCAACTAGACAGGGTTATTAGGTTCACAGTGGGTGGGAGAGCATACTCAAACATTTGAAAGACAGTGTAGGCAAATTCAAGAAGGGCAAATGTTTACAAAGGATGGGAAAAGCTTACAAACCCCAACACTTTGAACTGAAACTTAATTCATTTGGCATTTTTTTTCAACACAGATGTGGGATTTTAATTTGATCACCCTGTTGCTGGAGAACTTTCCTGCAATGCAGGTATCCCATTTACAACTCATGGTGTATTTGAGGTTTAAAAGGCCACTTTGAAATTTCAGACTTGATTTTTCCTTACAAAAAAAGATCAAACCCTACAAAACGTATCATTAATTCAAATCCACATAATTTCCAGTTCCTGCAGTATTATTTTCCTGCTCTAGCAAACTGGCTCAAATTAAGATCCTACATCTGTATGTCTCCTGATGCCTGAATGTAGGCCTCGTTCTGACTCTGTACCTCCCTACCTGACATTTGGTGATACGAACCGAAAATAACCCTAAAATCTACATCATTATGCATAGTACATGGGTAAAAACACTCCGGAAACATTTCCGTAGAACSTTTCAGTCGGCAGAAAGCACTGTCCCTTTAAACCACTGTGATGCCTTGTCTTCAACAGTAGAGTCAACACTTCTTACCATTCTGTAAGAACAGAGATAGGGCCCAGCCATCAGTCTGCTATCCCAGGATGACACTTGTTGTTTTGAAGTAGATAAGGAGGAGGGTTGTTTAAATAGGGCATGAAAAGACAAGCAACTGAAACTAAGGTTGCTGTTTGTCGAGTCACAGTGTCAGTAAACCAGATTAAAGTCTATCTCCACAATGACAAGAGACAGTGTCAATTGTCTTTAGTGACAACAGTGAGAAAAAAACTCACTATACTGCCGGGTGACAGTATATTGCTGTTTTAGGGACTGTCTCATGCAGGAGTCTGATTCATAGTAATAGAGGCTCATTTTAAATGCTATTTTATAGCTTTATCTCATGTTGGTGTCTATTAGACATTGTGCATTCTACCACTCTCCTGACACAGTTTAGTTTCTCTCATGCTGTTTTTGTGAGGCTGTGGAGGTGGAGAGAAAGGTGGAGGGGCCTCCACAGTCATAGCCACCCCGACAAAGAGAGAGAAAAGAGACAGGGATGGCCCAACTCCGAAAAGAGACAATCATCAGGGCACAATCAATGTYCTCCCGGAGGCATGGTATGGTTCCACCAATTATGCTTGAGCAATGGTGCTCACTGGGGTAACAATGGGATTATGCAGACGCCGGCCTGGGCCTTCTCCCTCTGATTGGCCCTGCTCTATGTGAGCCATACCAGCAGGCCTCTGTCACAGATTCCTGTGCATGGATCTATAGTAGTGCATGGAGGGAAAGGGCTTTGTTAATGATTAGACAATCAGGTCACAATGGGGGAGCCATCACACAAGAGGGGGTGCAATGGCTGTTAGAGTTTTTGCTTTTGACCCTCAATGGGAACGTCTCAGCTTCTTTATGGTGTCTGACTCCTAGGACCTTTTTTGTCTTAGTAAAGCAGCCCACTGATGCGTCTCCAAGCTGCTATACAATAGGCATACTCTAATGCAAAGCCGCAGCAACATTTTGCCAGTTAAATGTTTTCTCTACAAATTATTTATGACTTTTATGACCACAATGAGTGTTTCATGAAAATTACAGTGTGCGCACGATTCAAAAACGGTGATGCTCAATGGTTTCCTTACGGCGTTTGTGGTCAGTTGCTGTAACAGTCTGGCGTTAGCCCTTATCTGCCTATAATCATGACTGGTGGATGTATTGTTTTTCTTGCAGGAAGGCATGACTTAGCAACTGATTCCGTTGTGCGGTGGCCGTTACATAATCCATGATAACTGCCGGGGATATCAGGGCTGAGAGAGGTAAACGGTAGCAGTGAGGTTTTGGTCCTGACCAGGACCCACACTCCCCAGAGAAAAGGAAAACAAGTGGGTGAAGCCTGACCGTTAGTTTTTAGACACAGGCAATACAGTTAACTGATTCTGTGAATTGGTGTTCAAATTTTAGCGGTTGCGGGCGACAGAGAACTGTCACATTGCAAAAGGGAAACTGTTGGAACTATAAATAAAATAGTTTTAGGAGAGGGAGAGACATGTGTTGTCTTGACATGCTGCTTCTCATTACACAATCTTAACGTTTTGATTTTGTCATTTAAAACATGTTTAAATAACATCACACTATCTGATGATCATGAAGAAATGGTTAAAGTAGCTTATACATTGTCATTACATGAAAATCCCAAGCCATAATGTCACTAGCATTTCTTGCTAGCTTTCTTGTTGTTACAAAGGGAAGCCTTTTGCTGCTTGTGTTTGAGATGCCATCCACAGTGACATTTATTAGTAATGCACAAGCTATCCTGCTACCCCTCCCCTTCCTCTATCTTTCACCGTTTCACTGGAGCTTCCAGTTCCCCCTTTCCGGCCCCAGAGCAAGATAGTTTCACAGAGCCTATGTTGGAGCTCCAAACCCCACCCCCACAGCCTTCGCCCCCCAAACGATCCGGACCTGCCCTCATTGTGCGCCCCTCACAAGAGTCCCTTTGTTGTGGCCCTACATATGCCAGGCCGGAAATACGCTCTGCGGCTCAGATAAACATGGCCTGGCTGTAAACACGTCTGGAGCTCTGGAGGGCCAGGAGGACCATGCCAGGGCCCAGACGCAGGCAGGCCGAGGGATAGCTCACCTTCTCAGCACAGTCAATAGCTACAGGAACAGACACATATACCTGTAGGATGAGGGCTCTTTCCTGTGTGTAAAGTCCTCAGAGTCTTSTCCCTGTCTGGGTTGTTCTGGGGGACAGGGCAACGTGAGGTTCCCACAGACATCCGCTCAGGAACAAACAAGCCCCYCATTTAACGCGGTGCTCCAGTTTCACAGCAAACATTTGTACATTCACACACAGGTGAAGGATTAGATCGTACAAACAACGTCAACAGAGCGGCAACATTGTAAAACACCCTCACGTTGTTGCAGGTTCCCTATTTAACATATGTCAGGGATGTTCCGAACACATATACTACAGCATGTAGTCAGAACTTCCCTTGCATTGACTTCCCTGTCTGGGTACTTCCTCTCTCCTGTGTACATACATACGTGTGTTTGTTTTCTGGATGCGCTAGGGTTGGTATGATACATTTGAAAGGGAAACCAATGGCAACATTGAGGTTAGGTCAGACAGAGCATCAGGTGGTACGTTAAATGTGTTGTTAGTGTATGAATAAAAACGTAGCTTAACTTTAACGTCAGAGAGAAGCCTGCCTACTGCATGTGTGGATGCTACATTTTAAGCTTAGCCAATATCTGTCCCAACATGTTGCCTTTGAGAAGACCAAAACAAACCAGTGATGAATGTGAGAGTTAGGAGAGTATTTCCTGCATCACATAAGTTATGTGTTACTCCCTCTACTGGTATCGATAACCATTTATTAATATCATCTTATGTGCGCCAAGCATCCCTTAAGATGGAAGCCTCCATTAAATGATTGGATGTAGTAAGTATATGAGACTCAGAATGACAAGTCCCCCCTAGGAAGACACTGCATTAGGTAAAAATGCACAAACCCAAAACGATATGGAGATATTGGTAAGGGAGTAGGGGTTTGCATGACACCACACATATGCAAATGATTAGGCAATAGATGGGCCACACTGACAATTTAGCTTAACACACGCTTGCTGAGTCTTCCCTAACTGGCCTTTCTCATGGATTGTGTGTCAATTAGAGCATTTCCATATGCAGGTGGAGTTGAATGGATGTGAATGGCTCTGTTTGTATAAGTACTACCTATTGTTGTTACCCAGGGTTTGTATGGTGGTCCCAGTAGGGATCACAGAAGGCTATCTCCATGCACTGTATGTAAGCAATGGGCCTATTTGCTATTTCACAGCAATGCATAGCAGGTAAATTGTGAAACAATTAGTGTTATCCCTACACTGCAAAATTAACTCCCCTACAAGTATTTCCTGGCCGTCAATATCCYAGAATTAAGCAACATATGTAAATGTAACCAGTACATTCCAGATAAAAATAAGTTACTACATTATTGTAACTTAAAGTTTAAAAAAATGACTAAACATACAAATATTTTCTTTTGAGGTTTCAGATTGTGGTCATCCTCAAATCAGTGTTTTAGTGGTGTGTTAAAAATGACAATGGCACCGAACTTTGATGATCAGCAAACGGGGTGACAATCATGTGCCAACGGTAGGTGTGAGMGAGTCATCATGCTGCCTGTTGCTTCACGTTTCTATTCAAAGTCCTGTACTTTGTGGTATGTTGTCAATTTGAAATCTGCTCTCTGGAAACATGAAAAATGTTTTACTGATGTCCATAAATCAGCTCTGTCTATTCCTTTCAGATTTTTTTTTGTCTCAATAAATGTATTAAACTGTACACTTTTCACACCACAAACATACAGCAAGTTGACGTTTATTATCACGAGTCTTGTCCTGGAGGTAGAACTGAGGGATTTCCCCTTAGATAGGCCAGCTACAAAGTCAAAATTGTCTGTATTGTAAAAATTCAAGAAAACAAATATTATCTTTTTGGTCTTATTTTAAAATTAGGGCTAGGCATTATGGTTAGCAGCGTGGATAAGTTTAGGTTTAAAATCAGATTTTATGACTTTGTGGCTTTGCTAGCTAGTGACCAATCTGCAGAGCTGCCTCCAGAACAAGAGTCATGATAAAAAACGCTCACCTGCAAACATACACTGACCTCCTCTGGATTTTGTTATACAACTCTACCCTTCTTTCACCCCTCGCTTGATTTCTATCCTATTCACCAGGCCTCGTTTCATGGTTCCCCAGACTCTTACACTCCACTTCCTAAAGTGTTTTCCAAACCCCCCTCCCCCACATCAGGAAAAATGACAGCCTTTTCTTGGTAAGGGAAATCCCTCCCCGCACAGTAGCTCTAGCTTCCCCTATTTCCAGTAAAAGTGTGACAAGGCACTGTGGAATGTGTTTGGACAAGAGCCGAAGAGGCACACACGCACTCACTTCACACACACACACACACACACACACACACACACACACACACACACACACACACACACACACACACACACACACACACACACACACACACACACACACACACACACACACACACACACACACACACACACACACACACACACACACACACCCTACATACTGCTTTCGCAGAAGTGTATAGACACCAAAAGTGCCACCCCCCCATCCTCTCTCGTCTCTTTCCCCCCAGACCCTTTTCCTGATTCCAGGAAACAGCTCCAGCCTTTGTGGGTCCTCCCAGCCATATGCTGCCAACTGCTGCCTGCTGTGACGCAACACTGCTGACCATGGAGGACCCGAGACGACTCTGGTTGGTTTACAATGTGCTTGTTATGGTGGTGGAATTGCAGATTTGATTGAATAAAAACAACATTTTTAAATAAGCAATTGCTTTCCC
Organism: Salvelinus sp. IW2-2015; assembly: GCF_002910315.2. Classification (NCBI taxonomy): domain Eukaryota; kingdom Metazoa; phylum Chordata; class Actinopteri; order Salmoniformes; family Salmonidae; genus Salvelinus; species Salvelinus sp. IW2-2015. The sequence goes on along the minus strand of NC_036862.1, from coordinate 8,695,700 downwards.
ATATGTCTGCATTATTGAGACAAACAGTTGGCTATGCAGGATTTTTTGGCGGACAAATTTGTAACATCAAAGTTAGCAATGGAAACACACGCTCTGTAAACAGCGACACATCAGCCACAAGATTGGCAATTTTTTGTTTAAATTCATGCCCCTAAACTAGCAAATATCCATTTGCACAGGAACCTTAGTTCAAACTCCCATGCAATTGCTTTCCACAACTGGTGTACTTTAGTTGAGGCACTCTGTGCTAGAGCCATTATTGACGACTGGTGCTGTCTAGAGCGTGCACATAGAGTCTGGTTCCCTGGGTGTGAGAATCAGTGAAGTGTTGTTTGGTGTTAAAGGAAACCAGTCTTCTTCTCCTGAGCAGCTGTTGCTGTTATTTTAACAGGGGCCTGTCTCTCTGTCTGCGCCAGTCTGTGCTTTCATCGCCCTCAGCTGTTGATAGCACGTTCCTTTTCCTGTTAAATTGACAGGCCAAGTTTGTCAGATGGCCATGTGATGTGCTTTTGGGAGTTGGACACTGTAACTTCAGAGTCATATTGCAGACTGCCCACATGTCGCAAATGAGATAGATTTCAGTTTGCCTTTTTAACACCATTGAGGATTTTGTTATGATGTTGATAAAGGTTACTTGATCTCTCAGTATTCTATTTGGCTGTTATACATTCATGAACAGACACAAGAGTAATCCAGCGTCAGTTGGGTCTGACTATTTGGGACATAGCAATGACCGTAAGTCAAATAAATAAAAGAAAACAGATTAAGATCCAACTTGCTAGCAGAGCAGTCCCCTGTGGTTTCGAAGTGTGGCAGCAGTGGCHGTTATGAATCTGCTAGTACTACTGGACGAAACGCCTCATCTCAGGAACAGCGCAGATTTAAAACAGCAGGTGGGAATGTTCCACTGTGTCCCCTAGAGCAGGGGTTCTTACATTTTGTCAGCTCGATACCCAAATGAAGAAATTGACCATCTTCCGTGACCCAGATCGTCCTCCATCGACATAAATGAAGAAGAGATAGTGTGTGATAATAGATGTATTCTCATAACTCGCGACCCACCTCTAACATGCCCAGGGCCCACTTTGGGTCCCGACCCATAGTTTAAGAAACCCTGCCCTAAAGAGATGCTGTTCTTTACCTTTGGATGATGTCTGTTGCTCTGATGAAGCCTATCTGTGTACACAGTCTACAGACCATGTGTGTCTTTAGTCAGTGTAACTGTAGGCAGTTAGTGTAAGAACACTAACAAGCCAATCATGGCTGTCAGAATGGTGGAGTAGTTAACATTCATCATATTCACCCTAAATTACATTAATATATATGCATGGTTGCTTCTGAGGATTCCCARCCCCSTTTTTCCTGTGTGCTAAGCATGAATTATGTATGTAGTTAGGCTGGTTAGGCTAATCCAGCATTCCAGAGCATTGTTCTTCTTCCAATCTATTGTTCCGACTCTGTTTTCATCATGCTACATCTTTCACGCCTCCCCTTGTCCACACAGCACCTTAACTAGAAAGTCGGTCGAAGAAATGTGAATGATGAAACCGAATAATACTGAATAACTGAATCATTCTCAGTTCTTTTTAATATTACATTCGGAAAGTTTTAGAGAAAGCTCAATCATCATTCATATGCCAAATAGAACTTTTGACGGCCTTGAAGACTTTGGTTCGTCTTCAAGTCGGACAAGTCAAGAGCTAAGAGCAAGAGAGGGGGACATGGTTTAAAAGTTATACACTGAGGGGATTTTACTCCTGGATATGGAGCCTTGTTATTATTCTATATGAAACTAATGAGAGTGCACCTGGACCTACTACATTATGGAAGTACTTTATGACAACAGACAGTGTCTCCACTGTTGATATTATTTTCTCTGGCTTCAGCCAAGGTGACTTCATATTTGGTTTAAAATATAACCTCCAATATGTATTTTCTTTGAAAGTCCCCGGCCGCCTGGCCCGTTGCTTGGTACTTGTTCCGAATGTTTAGAATGTCAACATTACATCCAAAGTTAGAAAACACTGGATAAAACGTGTGGGGTTTGTAAACGCAGGCTCTCGACATGTGCCAGACATTTAGTCTAAATAGCTGTCCTTTTAAATGCTGTTTATAACCCAGGTGGGGTTGGGAACATATTTGACTTTGGAACTCTCTCTTTCTCTCCTGGAGCGCTAGCTGAGGCCAAGGTCAACAYATGCCCTCATAGCCCTCACTGGTCCTGCCTCATAGGGCTCTGAAGGKGGCCGTACAGTGAAAAGTCAACACAGGCCTTTTACTGTTAATGTTGTCATTACTGTCCCAAAGCGGAGGGGTARGGGGGCACCTCGTAACTCAACACCAGTTGCAGWRCAGGGACTTTAAAGTAGGGTGGTGTGGATGGGAAGGGGGGTTCTTTAACCCTTTTAAATGAGCTCAGCACTTGAGATTAATAGGTTAGTAAAATGATGGAGCGCCTGGCTGTGGGGTAGATGTGAGGCCGAGTGGTTTGGGTCGTATAGGGGATGGTGGTCTGTACAGTCACACGTGCCTCCTGTCAGCAGGTCCCCAGCCACAAGCACCTGGTGACATAATTGCTGGGTGGTAGACTGGGGGCTAGACCGGGGGGGTTGCAATCTCGGGGCTGGAGCACTGGTCTGGTTTGGTTGCTCCGGTTCACCCCCATGGCAGCCCAGACACACACACAGACAGGCAGACAAACATGGCTTTCTTACAGAAAACACAAGCACTTCTGTTTGCTTTGTTTGTTTACATCCTTTTCGCAAATTYTTTCTCAGTTTGTGTGAACGACGGCTTATGATCAAGCTTATGTGGAGTCGACATATTGGTAGGAGTAGCATTTTACACAGACATATACATGCAAATAGAGAAAAGTTTAAGGCACAAAGACACCCTTTGTCCCATGTGTACACGCACGCACGCACGCTTACACGCGCACGCACACACACGCACGCTACGACTGCACGCACCAGCACCCGCCACTCTACCCGCACGCACGGCACCAGCCACTGCACGACACACACACACACACACACACACACACACACACACACACACACACACACACACACACTGTTTTCTGATGACATGTTGCCATTAACCTGTCATAAATGGAGAACTTACGTCGATCTTCTGAATTGTGTTGTCTGGATGTGGTGGCATGTTAGAGTAGAGGGGTTACAGAGTGTGAAGGCTTGTGGTGCTGATAACAGGTTCCCCTCTATGCCCACTTCCATTCGCTCAAATTGATAACCACTGTGCAAGATGTTGTGGTTAGCCCAGCCGTAACGGGTGATACCTCGGGGCTAACGGCTCCAACCACTGTCAGTTGGCTCTACAACAATATCTCTGGGAGTGGGTTAACCTCTATGTTTGTGTAGACTAGAGAGGGTTGAACACATCAAAGTCAAGTCACATAAGCTGTTTGAGGTGATTCCAAATGAACGTAAAGATGTTAACATACTTATTTATTTTTATCGGGACACACAGAATAATTGTCTTTTGATSATATCTACAAAAAAGACTCACCAAACATTKTAAAATAGTAYTACGCTATTTGTACAGAAGATGAGGACACCCAYGACAGAACAATGCTTGCCATGACAGAAAGGTTTGAGATGTATGAAACAGATAACAGGAATGAAGAACATGGGATCAACACGAGGACAGCAGRAAAGAGATTAACATCGAAACAGATCGTTCGATGACTGATTACTGTGGAAGGTGGCTGGGGAYGCATTRGCCTACTGAATGACGCCTGTTGTAGAGAGGAATAAATCTGTCTCTTTCACAGCGGGAGCTGCAGCAAAGCATGGTTTTGTTCTGACACTCATCATGCCTCCAGCCAAGTTCATAGCCCTCATCCTGATCACGTTATGGTACGAGCCGCGTGCTCTGGGTTCGACTCAGACCTWCCCTTCCCACAGTTGCCTAAGGAGATCTGCTTTTATAAGTGTCGTGTTGCACCAAGTTCCTCTATGTGCGGTCTGTGTGTAACTGCCTGTTAACTGTATCGCGCCAAACTCAGCTCCCCTTCCTCACAYACCTCTGGAGTTGAGTGGACAGCTGCTGCCAGTATTGGCGAGATTGCCCAAAGCKGTCACTAGACATGGAGGGATAATCTATGTTAACACTGGGCATTGATAATATTACAATCTTCTATAAAACGKGGTTTTAAAAACGGGGATTTCATTTGCAATTAGATGAGATATGAACAAGCTTTTCTCTGTGGTACAGAAGATAATATCTTTGTGTTTCTGGTACTAGAATATATTATGGCATATGTTATGCTGTAAGCGAGACTGTATGAGTTGTTGGATGATAAGAAGGTTATGTCTCTTTTCCTTTCCTGACACATAGCCTAGGCCCAATGAAATGTTTGTGGGCTTCAGCTACAAGGTCTTGGAGTTAACTTAACTGTGGACCTTTCCCATCTGACAAAGCCTAAGAGGGTACATCMTTTCTTATTYCAGGCTGGAACTATCAACACCAGAGCTGCTGACTGACATGAGTGAGCTCAAATATTTGATGTCTGAGGTCGGGAAACGGTTGGCTACGATTGCTACCATGGCGGTCATATTTGGTGTAATGTGTGTAATGTTTAAGTGGTTCATACTGACATGATGTGCACATGAAATATACTCTGTCTCTCTGAAATGCAGTATCTGTATTGTGCAATAGCAAGTACAGTATCTGTGTTTTTCACCACGTGACAATTGTGTTTAATCTGTGTGGCTAGCAGTATAAGAAAAACCTTGCATGTTCTTCCCGTATAATAGTGAATGACAGTTAAAATCGAAAGGAGGTTATTGTTGTTAACTATTTCTAAAACCACTTTTATAGATATTTKGTTCTTTCCCAACCGATTAACCCTTTGACATACAAAAAAAACCCTGCAAAGTGAGTGAGCTGACCACTTGTATTTAATCCTGAGTGGCGCAGCGGTCTAAGGCATTGCATCGCAGTGCTAGAGGCATCACTACAGATCCAGGTTCGATCGCAGGCTGTATCACAACCGGCCGTGATCGGGAGTCCCATAGGGTGGCGCACAATTGGCCCAGCATCGTCTGGGTTAGGGGAGGGTTTTGTTGGAGTAGGCCGTCATCATAAATAAGAATTTGTTCTTAACTGACTTGCTTAGTTAAATAAAGGTTAAATATATATATATATTTTTTAAATCAGATGCCTATCACATGAAAATGGAATTAGAAATGGAAAAAAGGTTCCCTCCTCTGCTCTATCCCCTTCTATCGAGGCTGTTTCTGAAGAGAAAAAGCCTGAGTGGCGAATGTTTTAAAAGTACCCTTGTCTGTTTTCTCTTCTGTCTCCGGCTACTCTTTCCACTTKTTCTCCTTCCACAGCACTGGTGAGCCTGCACAAGAGCAGAACAGAGCGACAAGAAGGCCGCTATTCACCAATCGTTTTCAATTAAGTTAATTATCTGTTGCTTAATTGCCCGCAGGGCCCTTCCACAGTAGCACAGGCTGTCCTGGGAAAAAAATGACTCTACATACATTTCTAAAAACAACAACCCCTACAACAAGCATTCTCTCCCAATGGAGCATGCTGAATACTGAAAAGCGGCCATTTAGCTGTGTCCTCTTAGGACCTTGTCACACCGAGGAGCTCCATACAATGATGTATTTAACGCAGCGGGTTTTTCAATGCTGGGTCCTGGGACCCCCTCTTTGTTTGTTGTGATCAGAAACTTGCCCCAGAGCACGTCTGTTTCCCAGCAGCCTCTTCACTGCCCCTCCGGCCCTAGCTATGCTACAGGACTCACTTGGGAACAATTGGCGTTTGTGGTATTTGTGTGTGCATGGGCATTAGGTTACATTTACTCCTCCTCCCTAGCAACCGACTTGTGGCCTTAGTTTGCTATTCATTTGGGTGGTTTCTTCCAATGATTTGGCATTTCATTTTTTAAATACCCTTTACTCCTCCACCAACCACCATTAATCGCCTCCTCCCCAGCCTATTCTCCCTGCCAGTCCCACTGGCTCTGTCCACACAAAGGCCCACAACGTCTTTCTCTAGCCCTAACGTGTCAGGACAACTATAGTTTATGGACATCTGGACCCATCACTAGGTGCAAAGCTGATCATGATCTGAGAAGACCGTGAGAAAAGTGGCAAGATTGTGGCTTGTGACTAAGTGTGTTAACTACAGAGTATGTCCGGTGGGGGGATTCGTTGAATGATGGGTGTTATAGTTGCGTTTTTATGATGCAAAGCATCGAACGTGGCTTTGTATTATGAATCTACATTTGATGTAAAAGACAAAGAGTTCTTGATGTTCCGTTTTTTTTTTTTTACTTCTCCCTTTCTTCTATGCTCTTTTATCATGCTTTTCTTTGTCCACACTTCTCTAGTGCCTGGGGTTTTGTGGTAATGCTGGCTGTTGGTTGTACTTTTAGAAATGATCAAATGTTACCAAGCAACAGTAGGTTTCTTCAGCACTTCAAGATTACTGAAATAATACACAGCATTAATTATTCAAGATCATTCTGTGTGTTTGATCAGCTTCAATGCTCTGGCTTATTAAATGGGTCATTAATTCATGCTCACTCTCGATGGGAACTTAAGCAGTATAGAATATACTAGCCTGCTTCACCCCCTCTCTGCTCCCAATAGTCCCACATCACCTTTTTCTACTCCTCTTTCTAACAACTCTCTCTATCCCCCGTCTATTCCTCTATTCCCCTCACGAGCAGCTCTCTCTATCCCCCTCTCTACTCCTCTCTCACATCTGCACTCCCTCTGAATTTCATGGTCCGTCRGCGAATTGAGTCGGCAGCACAAAGCCGGGAGCCACGGCAACGCTGCAGTCCTTGGGGGCGATGACCCCTGACCTCTCACAGCTGCTTTTCTGCAACAGCACCTATCCCTCAATCCCCACTTTTTTTTCATTCCAGGAGCAAAGGTCATGAAAGGGGAGAACAAGGAGCTGAGTCTTCAGAGCCAAAAACCCAGGCTGGCGTGTGAATGCTCAAAAGCTGACATTCTGTGCCAAACAATCTCACAGGGAAGCACAGAGAAACAGTCAGGGAGAATGGGCATCTTTGACCCCTTGGGCAGAGTGGGAGAGTTAATGTCCATATCATTTCAGAGTTTCTCTTCCATTTAAACTTTGACACTGTCGATTCCATCTACTTTTTCCATTTGAGATAGTAGTAGTCTTTTGTTCTTTGTTTATTTCAGTTTGAATAGTTAAAGGGATAGTTCGGKATTTTGGCATGCATGCTGATCCGGCTACACATGCAAGCATTTAGCTACACCCGCAATAACGTCTGCCAAATACGTGTATGTGACCAATAACGTTTTATTGGATTTGATCCCGAAGACTTCAAGTCTTTGAGCTAAGCTAGTTAGCATTGGCTTGTGAAACTACTTCTGACTTCCTTCGTACTGGACACAGAGATATAAAAATGGTATCCACAAGTTCATCTGACGCTGGGGAAGTACACTATAGATCTAAGGCTTCATTGCCAAAATCTTTAACTATCCCTTGAAGTCAGTTTAAATTATTATTATTGTGGCGTATAAGCATAGCAATGATAATAACCTTGAATATTAAAACGTTTATCCATATTAAATGTTGAAACATTTCAATATCAGACGGTCAACCTGTCTATATCTGTAAAAGCAAATAGTAAACTGGAGAGATGAAGAAGTAAGAAAATAATGAGGCAAATCACTTGACTTTCTTGATACTTTTTCAATTCTTGTTGAATTACTGTCTTGCCCATTAAAATGGGAATTCTTCCCTGAGCTTGATTGAGCAGCTAATTTTGTGCATCTGCAGAGTAATTAAAGACAAAGTAGCTCAGATTTATATTGATCCTTTCTTTCCTCCCTCCTTTTCCCTCCTTTTCTTCAGCTGTCTCTCACAGAAGGATTCTTCACCTGCAATTGGGTTCCCACACTTGCTCAGTCTACTCCCACACCAAATGATCAACACTTGCTGTGTGTTTTTATGAGTTATGTCTTTTCTAGTTTTCTAGTTTTTCAGAGTTTGGAGTTTTGCAAGTAAGCTTTTACATATTTTCATCATGCTTTCATTGTCAGTATTTGATATTCTGCCCTACATGCATTTCCTTCACCAAATAAATGTTCTATTGATGCTGAATGTGTTATTCAGTTAACATACTACCCCATTCTCTGTCTTCTTGTCTTCTCTATCAATAACCCACTTTCTATTTATTCTCACTTCTTATACTTCTCCCTTGTGTATCCCCCTTTCAATCCTGCAATCCCCTTTTTTWAAAACAATTCTTGCATCCAATACGGGTCTCAGCACTGAACACTGTGAATGCAGGCAGAGCAGTGCTAACCTTCTCTTTACCCCCGTACCCCCAACAGCCCCCCCACACCAACTCTTCTCACCCAAGCTCCCAAGGGACAGGGACAATGCAGCAGCCCCCTGCGACAGTGTAACAGTCTGTCCCCCCCATTTCAATTTCATTTCCACAACAAAGCAGGTCAGAAGATTCTCACGCTGCTCGGAGCCTGCCATCCAATGCTGAAGATTGGTCCCGCCCCTTTACACACACACACAACACCCACACAGCACACCACACACACACACACACACACACACACAACACACCACACAAACACACACACCACACACACACACACACACACCCACACACACACACACACACACACACCAACACACACACACACACACACACACACAACACACACACACACACAACACACACACACACACCACACACACACACACAGAACCTTCTCTCTCTCCTCCTGCTCCAGCACCCTCTCACATGAAAAAATGCTATAGTAAACCAACCAATGTGTAAATACTGTAGTATTGCTATTTTTAGATACTAGTATACACTGTAGTGTTTTTGCGGACTGTACTGTAGTATTCACTGTAGTGTTTTTTCAGAYATGACTGTAGTATTTGCTGTAGTGTTTTTGTTYTATTATCTTTGACATAGAAGTGGGGGATTTCTCCTTGAGGAAACATACTGGACAGAAACTAGCAACTTTTCCATAACCTGTAGGTAGGTAGGTCTGGAGTCTGAACGGATAGTTCAGAGCTTCGGCTCTTTTCTATAACCTGATTGTAACGCAATATATGGTCTATACTTCGCATGTAGGGGGTKGAAGGTAGCCTACCATAAGTACTACATGAACGAGGGTTATTTAAGTGATAATGCCCGAGAAGCCGGTGTTAAGCCGATGATATACTGGCACGGGTGTTGTTAGGCCCGAGAAGAATTTGAGGCAAACCCTGCCAATATATCCTCCCAACCCCGGCTTCGAGGGCATTATCACTTTTATACAATRGGTTACCAACATATTCAAATAATGATTGTCATATTTTCATTAAAAACGTTATTTTGATGAATTKATTCATATTATTTCATCCTTCCGCAAGAAAATGTGCTCTCTCGTTAGGACACTGCTGTTCAGAGGAGCTAGCCAACAACACAGCTAACAACATTAACTTCAAACTGAAGCGGAAAAACTGCAAACTAGCTGCACTTCGTTTCGTTTKACCATTTTTCAATTGACATCTCTTTGTATATATTCTAATGATATTCCTAATGATCAATTAGCCTTTTAAAATGATCAACTTGGATTAGCTAACACAACGTGCCTTTGAAACACAGGAGTGATGGTTGCTGATAATGGGCCTCTGTACGCCTATGTAGATATTCCATAAAGAAACTCTGCGTTTTCCAGCTACAATAGTCATTTACAACATTAACAAGGTCTACATGTATTTATGATCAAATTGCTGTTATTTTGATGGACAAAATAGCTTTTCTTTCAAAAAAAGGACATTTAGAAGTGACTACCATTCAAAAGTTTGGGTCACTTCTAAATGTCCTTGTTTTTGAAAAGATTTTTTTTTTTTTGACTATTTCACTTAGAATTCACTGTATCTCAATTGATGGGTCAGAAGTTTACATACACTAAGTTGACTGTGCCTTAAACAGCTTGGAAAATTCCAGAAAATTATGTTATGGCTTTAGAAGCTTCTGATAGGCGAATTGATGTAATTGTAGTCAATTGGAGGTGTACCTGTGGATGTATTTCAAGGCCTACTTCAAAATCAGTGCCTTTTTGCTTGAACATCATGGGAAAATCAAAAAGAAATCAGCCAAGACCTCAGAAAAAAAATTGTAGACCTCCACAAGGTCTGATTCATCCTTGGGAGCAATTTCCAAATGCCTGAAGGTACCATGTTCATCTGTATAAACAATAGTACGCAAGTATAAACACCATGGACCACGCAGCGCGTCATAGCGATGTCAGACGAGACGCGTGTCTGTCTCCTAGAGGTGAGCGTTACTGGTGCGAAAAGTGCAATCAATCCCAGAACAACAGCAAAGGACCTTGTGAAGATGCTGGAGGAAACAAGTACCAAAGTATCTTATTCCACAGTAAAATGAGAGTCTTAATTGACGGTTAACCTGAAAGGCCGCTCAGCAAGGAAGAAGGCCACTGCTCCAAACCGCCATAAAAAAGCCAGACTATGGTTTGCACGGCACATGGGGACAAAGATCGTCTTTTTGGAGAAATGTTCTCTGTCTGATGAACCAAAATATAACTGTTTGGCCGATGACCATCGTTATGTTTGGAGGAAAAAGGGGGAGGCTTGCAAGCCAAAAACACCTACCCTACTGTGAAGACACGGGATGCGAGCCTCTGTTGTGTACTTCACAATAGATTGCACCATGAGAGAGGAAATTATGGGATATAGTTGAAACAACATCTCAAGACATCAGTCAGGAAGTTAAAGCTGTGTCGCAAATGGGTCTTCCAAGTGGACAATGACCCCACACTTTCAAAGGTGTGCAAAAGGCTTAAGGACAACAATCAAGGTATTGGAGTGGCCATCACAAAGCTCAATCCTATAGAAAATTTGTGGCGAACTGAAAAAACTTGTGCGAGCAAATCGACAGTTACACCAGCTTCTGTCAGAGAATGGGTAAAAATCTCACCCAATTGTTGTGGGAGCTTGTGGACGGGCTCCTGAAATGTTTGACCCAAGTTAAACATTTACAGGCAATAGTACCAATTACTAATTGATGTCATGTAAATCTTCTGACCCACTAAGGGAATGTTGGATGAAAGAAATATAAAGCTGAATGAAATCATTTCTCTCTTTTATTCTGACATTCCACTTCCATAAAATAAAAGTGATGATCCTAGACTGAACAGGCAATTTAATAGGATTCAATGTATGAATTGTGAAAAAACTGAGTTTAAAATGTATTTGGCTGAGGTGAATGTTAAACTTCCGACTTCAACTGTATATATATATATAAACTTCCGACTTCAACTGTATATTATTATATATATATAGATATATAGAACGAATCTATATATATTTATGGGACGAGGGGAGAGAGAGAGAGACATTTTGTAAAAGAAATTCTCTAAAGCTTTGTTGCACAATTATAGCTCAATATCAGAATCAAATGTTATTTGTCACATGTGCCGATACAACCAGGTGTACAGTGAACTGGCTTACTTAAAGACTTCACCAACAATGATTAAGAAGTTTTAAGTTAAAGTGACTATGCGTAGATAATAAACAGAGAGTAGCAGCAGCGTAAAAAATAGGTCTTTGTAGCCCTTTGATTAGCTGTTCAGGAGTCTTATGGCTTGGGAGTAGAAGCTGTTAAGAAGCCTTTTTTACCTASACTTGGCACTCCGGTACCGCTTGCCGGGCGGTAGCAGAGAGAACAGTCCATGACTTGGGTGGCTGGAGTTTATGACAATTTTTAGGGCCTTCACCTGACACCACTTGGTGTAGATGTCCTGGATGGCTGGAAGCTTGGCCCCAGAGATGTACTGTGCCATACAGTTGCCATACCAGGGAGTGATTTAACCAGTCAGGATGCTCTCGACGGTGCAGCTGTAGAAACTTTTGAGGATCTGAGGACCCATGCCAAATATTTTCAGTCTCCAGAGGGGGACTAGGCTTTGTCGTGCCCTCTTTACAACTGTCTTAGTGTGGTTGGACCATGATCGTTTGTTGGTGATGTGGACACCAAGGATCTTGAAGCTCTCAACCTGCTCCACTGCAGCCCCGTCGGTGAGAATGGGGGCGTGCTCGGTCCTCCTTTTCCTGTAGTCCACAATCTTCTCTTTTGTCTTGATCATGTTGAGGGAGAGTTTGTTGTCCTGGCATCACACAGCCAGGTCTCTGACCTCCTCCCTATAGGCTTTCTCGTCGTTGTCGGTGATCAGGCCTAGCACTGTTGTGTCATCTGCAAACTTGATGATGGTGTTGGAGTCGTGCCTGGCCATGGAGTCATGAGTGAACAGGGAGTACAGGAGGGGACTAAACACGCATCCCTGAGGGTACACCGTGTTGAGGATCAGCGTGGCGGATGTGTTGTTACCTACCCTCACCACCTGTGAAAAGCCAATCAGGAAGACCAGGATACAGTTGCAAAGGGAGGTGTTTAGTCCCAGGGTCCTTAGCTTAGTGCTGAGCTTTGAGGGCACTCTGGTGTTGAACGCTGAGCTGTAGTTCATGAATAACATTCTCACATAGGGGTTACTTTTGTCCAGGTGCAATAGAGATTGCATCATCTGTAGATCTGTTGGGGTGGTATGCAAATTGGAGTGGGTCTAGGGTTTCTGGGATAATGCCTGTTGATGTGAGCCATGACCAGCCTTTCAAAGCCTTTCATGGCTACAGACGCGAGTGCTACGGGTCGTTAGACATTTAGGCAAGTTACCTTMGYKWTCTTGRGCACAGGGACTATGRKGGTCTGYTTGAAACATGTWGGTATTACAGACTCRGYCRGGRASAKGTTKARAATGWCAGTGAAGACAYTTTCCAGTTGGTCMRCGCAGGTTCGGAGTACTCGCCYTGCGGCCTTGTGAATGTTGACCTGTTTAAAGGTCTTACTCACATCGGCTACGGAGGGTGTGATGACACAGTTGCCCGGAAAAGATGATGCTCTCATTCATGGTTCAGTATTCCTTGCATCGAAGCAAGCATAGAAGTAATAGTCTGGTAGGCTCGTGTCACTGGGCAGCTCGCGGCTGTGCTTCCCTTTGTGGTCTGTAATAGTTTGCAAGCACTGTCACATCTGACGAGCATCAGAGCCGGTGTAGTACGATTCAATCTTTGTCCTGTGTTGACGCTTTGCCTGTTTGATGGTTTGTCGGAGGGCATAGCGGGATTTCTTATATGCTTCCGGGTTAGAGTCCTGCTCCTTGAAAGTGGCAGCTCTACCCTTTAGCTCAGTGCGGATGTTGCCTGTAATCCATGGCTTCTGGTTGGGATATGTACGCACGGTCACTGTGCTGACGACATCATCGATGCACTTATTGATGAAGCCAGTGACTGATGTGTTGTACTCCTCAATGCCATTGGAAGAATCCCAGAACATATTCCAGTCTGTGCTAGCAAAACAGTCCTGTAGCTTAGCATCTGCGTCATCTGACCACTTCCTTATTGACAGAGTCACTGGTGATTCCTGCTTGAGTTTTTGCTTGTAAGCAGGAATCAGGAGGATAGAATTATGGTCAGATTTGCCAAATGGAGGACGACGGAGAACTCTGTATGTGTCTCTGTGTGTGGAGTAAAGGTGGTGTAGAATTTTTCCCCTCTGGTAGCCCATTTAACCCGCTGGCAGAAAATTGGTAAAACGGATGTAGTGTAGTCTACAGCTTATCATGAGATACTCTACCTCAGGCGAGCACAACCTCGAGACTTCCTTCGATTTCGTGCACCAGCTATTGTTTACAAATATACATAGACCACCACCCCTTGTCTTACCAGAGGCCAATGTTCTATCCTGCCGAATAAGCTTAAAACCCRCCAGCTGTTTGTTATTCATGTCGTTGTTYAGCTACGACTCGGTGAAACACAAGATATTACAGTTTTTAATGTACCGTTGGTAATAYATACGTGATCCTAGTTTGTCTATTTTATAATTGATTGATTGTACAGTGGTTCCTCCTTTAAAAGTTGCGAGCTTGCACTGCGGGACTTAGTGGTACCCAGCTTCACGGCTTCATTGCTCCAGACCACCACAAGGGGGAGTTAGAGCACTCATTATGCTTTTGGGTCTGAAGGTTTTTATATGACCAAGCATATCGAGTGGTTCCAATGACGAATTTTGATGCGAGCCACCCTTGCCTTGTGGCGTTCTTTAACAAAGATGGCTGACAAAACATTACGGTGGAACCAGATGTAAGTTGTTATAACCTCATAACGAGTCAAGCAAAACATGTACAATTGAGAGGAATATGTTAGTTAATGTAGAGACAAACGTTTGTGCATATTTTTTTGTCATAAAGTTAATTCACGAAAATCGCTATTTAGCAAGTTAACTGACTAGCTAACATTAGCCAGCTAGCTAGCGAACTATTTACTTGCTTATTGTGTAGTGGAGGATAAYTKTATGCCTATGGATGTGTCGCTAGCTACAGTATGTAGCCGATCTGTATATGGACCCTAAAACGTATAGACCCTAAAACGTTAGGTTCTGAACWAATATTCATACCAATCTATGAACCTCAGCTATCATAGTTGTTGTATCAACTTCAAGTCTGAATGGCATTAATGAAGCCTATCGATAGAGTAGAATATAATAACTTTATTGTGCCAAGGATGCAAGTCCTATATACACATGCACTGTAGTTATTACCACGCATGAGATTCCACATTGTAGCCTGTACATTGAATATATTAGCTGATCATGTACTCTTCCTTGGCAAATAAAGGTGCGGTTCCGGTATGAATCTCTGAGACATTCTTTTTCAGTCATATCAAACTCYATTMTTTGAATGATGCTGTGTCTGCATGTATGTATTACAATTATACACTTCAACAGTGTTTACCACTCCTGCTCCTGGGACATCAATGATTACACATTGTAACTATGCAATAGACTAGAAACATGATTCATTTGTAATTCATATATACAGAAAAAAAACTATGGATATCTAACTCCCTTCATCTGTGTTACGGATACAGGTATCCTGTGTGTGAGTATCCTGTGTGTGTATTTCTTTTCTCTCCTTCTCCCCTCACAGGTGGCAATCATCATTCACCAATCAGTCGCTAATCAGAAGACACCTGCTCCTTTTCTCTTACCCTATCACAACCCCTTTCCCTTGGTTTAAAAACCCTGTCAGTTGTTTTCTCTAGAGCTCGATCTCTCTGTCATGAATCTCTCTCTATGAGCGCTTGTGGTTTAAAAACTACATTGTCCTGCGTGTCCCGTTACCTGTGAGTATTGTTTTGTTATGGTGTTTGACTGTTTGTTTGATGGTGGGAAAAGGGGGTACCAAGACAAGTCGCCCATGGGCATACACTACCCGTAGGAATACTTTGTCTAAGAACACTAGTTAGAACTGGGTGAACCACCCACTGTAGCTTAGGGGTGTTTTGGGATATTTGTTTCTTTCCTAGGGTCCAGCTCAGCCCCTTTTCTTGCCCCCCCTTTACCGTGTGTTTACAAATAAACCATGAGTGTTTGGCGGTAATTTAGTTGTCTGTGGTTATTTCGTTCTCACTGTTACTTTTTCACTACTATAATTTGCATGAGTTATGTTACGGGTCTTGTGACCATCCCCCCTAGACTGCCGGGCCAAARGGATTCGTAACAATCTGTGYATTATAAAACGAGGTGTAGAAGACAGAAAGGAAAGAGGTAAGAACAGCGGCAGACAGCATATGATTCATGAATTACAGTGCTACCCTAATATTCTCTCAGGTCACCACAATTTCAGTGTCCCCTAACCATCCTTTGTCCCCCAGTTGGCCTGAAGGCTATCTTAAGAGCGGGTAAGGTGGCGACGACGGGGCTGGCTTCCTCTCTCACATCAAAACATACCTGCAGACAAGAGACAGATGGATAGAGCGAAAGCATGATTAAGCCTTGTTTTTTTTATTCTAACACGGTCAGTCATCTTAAATCAGGAGGTGAAATGCAAAACTGACCTTGGATAATTACTCTGGAACGACTACATCTGTCTGTATTTCAATGTAAAGCATCTCTTAATAATACTTCCTGTTGACCCGACCAAGTGACATCTCACCTATGATCAAGCTGTGCCCTCTGTGTCAGCCAGTTCAGATGCTGGAGGGGTTCAACCAAAACAGCTGAATATACCTCGAAAATTTTGGGGAGAAGGGTGAGGAGGGTGAAATGAAGAGGAGAGAACTGTTCAGTGTGTGTGTTTGTCTCACTTGGTTCCACACTAAGTGGCACAGAGTACTTTATTTTAATGACAGTTTTTATTTATTATTCACCTTTATTTAACCAGGTAGGCTTATTGAGAACAATTCTTCATTGCAACTGCGACCTGCCAAGATAAAGGCCATAGCAGTGTGACAACATTAACAACAGTTATCACATGGAATAAACAAAACATCCAATCCAATAAACATTGTTAGAAAAAAGAAAGATTCTATATACAAGGTGCAAATGAGAGTAGGCAATAATAGAAGTAAGGCAGATAATAGGCATATGGTGGCAAATTAATTACAATATAGCAATTAAACACTGGACTGGTAGGATGTGCAAGTTGAATACTGGGTGCAAAGGGAGCAAGAGAAATAAATACATTATGGGGATGAGGTAGATTGGATGGGCTATTTACAGATGGCTATGTGCGTGATCCTGTGAGCTGCTCTGAGAGCTAGTGCTTTAAGCTAGTTAGGGAGGTAGAGTCTCCAGCTTCAAGAGATTTTTGCAGTTCGTTCCAGTCATTGGCAGCAGAGAACTGTTTAAGGAGAGAATGAATTGGCTTTGGGGTGACACTGAAGATGATATACCTGCTGGAGCGCGTGCTATGGGTGGGTGCTGCTATGGTGACCTGTGAGCTGAGATAAGGTGGGGCTTTACCTAGCAGAGACTTGTAGATGACCTGGAGCCAGTGGGTTTGGCGACGAGTATGAAGCGAGGGCCAGCCAACAAGAGCATACAGGTCGCAGTGGTGGGTAGTATATGGGGCTTTGGTGACAAAACGGATGGCACTGTGATAGACTGCATCCAATTTGTTGAGTAGAGTGTTGGAGGCTATTTTGTAAATGACATCGCCGAAGTCGAGGATCGGTAGGATGATCAGTTTTACGAGGGTTTGTTTGGCAGAGTGAGTGAAGGATGCTTTGTTGCGAAATAGGAAGCCGATTCTAGATTTAATTTTGGATTGGAGATGTTTAATGTGAGTCTGGAAGGAGAGTTTACAGTCTAACCAGACACCCAGGTATTTGTAGTTGTCCACATATTCTAAGTCAGAACCGTCCAGAGTATGCTGAAAAACAGACACATGARGACAAACAATAGAAGATAATGTCAATAGAAGATACTGTATGTGACGCAGACACCTATCGGAGTGTACCTGAAACATTTAAATATAGAGGGCTATATGTCTCACCACTTGGTTATTGCAAGGCTAACCCCCAGGGAAATCATGACTTGGCAGCAACAGATAGTCCAGTGAAAATGGCTGTGTTTATGTGGTGTAAATCTGAAAATTTTCAGCTGACATCTTAAGTTTTTTTTTWAATTAATGCATGTGAGACAGGTTCCGTGTACAAAAAGACAGGCAGAGATGGAGAAAAAGAACACAGAACAGTTTAATTACCTTTGGTTATGGACACTTTTGCCAGCAATGAAGATTCCACGGCCTGTTCCTCGGACAGTGAACATCTAGCAATATCTACATTTTCGCCCCCTTGGTCAGCTTGCTCTCTGAAAGTAAAGAAAACAGATTATTTTTATAGATATGAAAACAATAACTGAGATATGATTGTTCAATCTAAAGCAGCAGATGTCATTTTTAGGATACGTCAATACAGCCCAGTGCTGCTTTCCTGAGATGCCATCTTCGTAGGTGTCCGCTTGACTTCCTTTGTGTTGGAAAAAGTTGCTATCAGAACAATTATTTTTGAATAGAAAATAAAAAAAGTTTTTGCTCTCGACAAAAATACACAAATGTACATCCATAGCATATAACAATTTGCCTGTGAATAACCACACCTTCATACAAACGTGCTACTGTATGCAGAATTCTTGACGCACAACCGAAGATGCTGCCATATCCTGCCAGCATGCCCACAAGYGAGCCACTCAGGAGCAGAATGATGAATAATGGAAGAGGGAATGGAATGAGATGGGAACAGCAATTTGTTGCAAGTTGGGGACGAGGGCTAATAGCTGAAAAACAGAATATTTAACCTTTACTAAAGAATAGTCTAATAGCTGAGCTAGGTGTGAAAACACTCCTATCACAGACCAGATTTGCCTTAATGACCAAGGGGTAGCTTGCTACTCAATTTAATGAAGTAATAACTTTTCAAATAAGTTACCTTACACGTTATGTTGGCTGACAATTTGTTAGTTACACTGTACTGACAAACCACATAGCATATCATTACAGCAGTATGTACCGGTATGTTAGCTAGCTACCTAACATTAGTAGTTATACATCAAACTTGCCAGTATATTAACTATAGGCTATCTATCTACCCAACGTTTATTGACTTGATTGTTCTCGTTATTATTAGCTTAGCTAAATGGTATAGTCATTGTGCGTTCTCAATGGATATTCGGGTGCTTTCGTAAATTCGCTCTGGCTATCTATAGGCTGGACAATAGAACGAGTCAAAACGGCTTAAGAACATTGGCTAAACTGGAATACTAGCGCGAGCCCATAGCAAATTAATTGAATCGAATTTTCGCAGAGCCTGTTTTGACTGGAGTGATGGTTAGAATTCCATAAAAAAGGTATCCCTTTTTATTTCACCACTACAATCTGTGTAGAAAGTTGTGTAGAAAGTAAACATCTGCACCTTGATGGTGTCAACTGTGCTTTTGTCTGCGTAATGAAAAAGTAGGGAAAAAATTAAAACTTCTGACTATTTCTGGTCTAGCGATCGATGACAAACGATCTCGCTGCTCAGACTTACATAATTACAAAGAGGAGATTCTCCCGATTAAAATGGTGTCCGCGTAACAGTTTTGCTTCCGTTCCTCTCCTCGCCGCTACCTGGGCTCGAACCAGGGACCCTCTGCACAATATGGAATACTATCAAGTGCTTCTCAAAGATGCCCTCTGGTGGTCAAACTAGCAGTAACTTGCAGTAACAGTAGAAATGTCTGAGAATTAAACGACGTGCCACAGAAAGATGCAGCAGGACGCAGGGTGTGCCGGAGCATGACGCAACTTTTAAAGGAGGAACCACGTTGGCTAATAGGACCGATGGTAAAGGTAGATTACTCTCCCGGCGACGAATCCTTACAAGGCACTTGGACCTTCGCCCTCGATACCTCCGTCTCTTTCTCCTGCAAATGACGGGGATGAGGGCCTTGTCGGGCGTCTAAAGTAAATCYTTCCCGTCCGACTGGTTGAAGAAAAAGTATTCCTCCAGTACGGGGTGAGTAATCGCTGTCCTGATATCTAGAAGCTCTTTTCGGTCATTAAGACACAGTGGCAGAAATTAATTATTTTAAATGTTTTAATTATTATTATTATTATTATTATTTTTTTTTTTTTTGTCTTCAGTATTTTATTAAATGCTTTCTTAACACTTATTTTTCTAAAAACTGCATTGTTGGTTAAGGGCTTGTAAGAAAGTATTTCACTGTAATGTGTTAGTTACACCTGTTGTATTCTGAGCATGTGACAAATAAAATTTGGTTTGATTTGATCACCATGATGTCACAATAGCAAGCAAATTTAGTTCCGGGTGGAGAAAGTTGCATTCTGTGCATGGTTCTCTGCATGGTTGTGCTCTGTATTTACAAACAAGTAATCACATAATGTAATTGACAGTACGGTAAGGAGCCGGCAAAATCAACTTTCCAATGACATGAACCATTGTCAATGTCGCAGTGCTATTTCATGGTGTAATCTCAAAATRATCTAGCAGATGATGGTAGTGAGCCACTACCTCCATTAGCTGGCTATGTCAGGTTAGCTTGCAATTTCAAAAACTGTTTGTTCACAATAAACAACAAGCAATGAGAGCCAGTGCCCATTCATTCATAGATTAATGATATCGCAGTAAAGCAATAATATCACATTTTAAACAGAAGTTGATATTTTCTGTGTATAACATTAGCTACTAGCAAGCAAGCAACTAGTTCAGCAACTAGTTAAGGAAATATTTGTGTGCTGATGTAGCTACCAAGCCATATTATAAATTGAAAATGAGGGTTGTCTTTGCTTGCTAACTCTACATGACTGACATTACATTTACATTTAAGTCATTTAGCAGACGCTCTTATCCAGAGCGACTTACAAATTGGCATCTGCATTCATCCATGCATGCTGACAAATAGCCAATGCAATGGCAAGGCAAGGATATCTAGCTAGCTAGCTACCGCACCCACTGGCAGGAAGCTTGAGGTCATTCGGTGTTCAAACAAGATAGCTGGAAAATAACTAAACAATAATTGAAGACTCATCTCTTCAGTGGGTCATATGATTGAGTGTAGTCTGGCCCAGGAATGTGAAGGTGAACAGAAAGGCTCTGGAGCAACGAAACGCCCTTGCTGTCTCTGCCTGGCCGGTTCCCCTCTCTCCACTGGGATTCTCTGCCTCTAACCCTATTACAGGGGCTGAGTCACTGGCTTACTGGTGCTCTTTCATGCCGTCCCTAGGAGGGGTGCGTCACTTGAGTGGGTTGAGTCACTGACGTGATCTTCCTGTCTGGGTTGGCGCCCCCCCTTGGGTTGTGCCGTGGCGGAGATCTTTGTGGGCTATACTCCGGCCTTGTCTCAGGATGGTAAGTTGGTGGTTGAAGATATCCTCTAGTGGTGTGGGGGCTGTGCTTTGCAAAGTGGGTGGCGGTTATATCCTTCCTGTTTGGCCCTGTCCGGGGTATCATCGGATGGGGCCACAGTGTCCTCCTGACCCTCCTGTCTCAGCCTCCAGTATTTATGCTGCAGTAGTTTATGTGTCGGGGGGCTAGGGTCAGTTTGTTATATCTGGAGTACTTCTCCTGTCTTATCCGGTGTCCTGTTGTGATTTAAGTATGCTCTCTCTAATTCTCTCTTTCTCTCTTTCTTTCTTCTCTCGGAGGACCTGAGCCCTAGGACCATGCCTCAGGACTACCTGGCATGATGACTCTTGCTGTCCCAGTCCACCTGGCCGTGCTGCGTGCTCCAGTTCAACTGTTCTGCTGCGGCTATGGAACCCTGACCTGTTCACCGGACGTGCTACCTGTCCAGACCTGCTGTTTTCAACTCGTCTAGAGACAGCAGGACGTAGAGATACTCTTAATGATCGGCTATGAAAAGCCAATTGACATTTACTCCTGAGGTGCTGACTGCTGCACCTCGACAAACTACTGTGATTATTATTATTGACCATGCTGGTCATTTATGAACATTTGAACATCTTGGCCATGTTCTGTTATAATCTCCACCCGGCACACAGAGAGGACTGGCACCCCCATAGCTGGTTCCTCTCTAGGTTTCTTCCTAGGTTTTGACCTTTCTAGGGAGTTTTTCCTAGCCACCGTGCTTCTACACCTGCATTGCTTGCTGTTTGGGGATTTAGGCTGGGTTTCTGTACAGCACTTTGAGATATCAGCTGATGTAAGAAGGGCTATATAAATACATTTGATTTGATTTGASCTAGCTAACTAGCTAGTTAGCTAGGTAGTTGAGGCCTACAGATGGGCTAGCTAACATTAGCTAGCTACTGTTTTTACATACATGCATGCTGCGTGGGTGAAGCTTGGATAAGTAAAAATACTGTGACATTGGCTAATTGTCACTATTTTCATAAATGGAACTGATTAGCTATCTATCCAACATTGTAATTTAGAGGCCCCTTGGAAATTGCGCAGAGCACAGAAAGATTGAAGGAGAGGAGACCAGAAAGACAACATGAGAACAAGAGGATATAAACGCTAATTAAAATAATTATGAATAAATTAACAATTATTGCGATACAGGCATTTGGAATTTCACACTAAAACATATTCTAGTTAATCAAATGTGTTCAACATATCGTACAACCCTAGTGTAGTATAGTATTCTCCACAATACTACAACATTCTATCGTAAGCACTACACATGATCAAGGGACAGTACAGTGTGTAGAATAATATTCTACAGTATACTACAACATTCTATAGTAAACTGTATTATTGTTTAATGTGGGCTCCTCTGTCCATTTATTTTCCTTCAACCAGACCCCTCCTACCCATACACACACAGCCCACTACGGGCAGAAGTGGGCCAAATGGCCTGCTGTCAGAGGAACAGATATATTTATTCATCCTGGAGCACCACATTCTTATGCCATGGCCCCAACACCAGGGATTAGAATGGGTCATCAATAAATAGAATAATCCCCTAACCACCGTTTCAACCCCCCAGCCCCTGCCAACCGCTCATCGCTCTGCTTCATCTCATTGCCCAGCTTCTCACCCTTCTGTTTCACATCCAACTCTACTTATAATGTGTCTAACAACTCCATTTTCTCTCTTTATCCAACTCTCTGTTCTTTTTAATACATATATAATACACATATATATATACCAGTCAAAAGTTTGGACACCTACTCATTCAAGGGTTTTTCTTTATTTTTTTATTACATTGTAGAATAATAGTGAAGACATCAAAACAATGAAATAACAAATATGGAATTATGTWGTATGCAAAAATATGTTAAAAAAATCAAAAATATATATCACATTTGAGATTCTTCAAAGTAGCCACCCTTTGCCTTGATGACAGCTTGCACACGCTTGGCATTCTCTCAACCAGCTTCACTGGRAATGAAAATAACTATGTATTTTTGAAAATAGTTATTTTCATTCCCAGTGAAGCTGGTTGAGGGAATGCCAAGCGTGTGCAAGCTGTCATCAAGGCAAAGGGTGGCTACTTTGAAGAATCTCAAATGTAATATATATTTTTGATTTGTTTAACACATTTTTGCATACTACATAATTCCATATTTCTTATTTCATTGTTTTGATGTCTTCACTATTATTCTACAATGTAATAAAAAAATAAAGAAAAACCCTTGAATGAGTAGGTGTGTCCAAACTTTTGACTGGTACTGTATACACATATATATATATATATTGTGGGTTTAGAGAATAGTTATTACTTATACTCTGTCTTATCTCCCTCTCTATCCCCCTCCAACTATTTTCCTCTCACCCCCACCTCTCTTCAACTCTCTCTCCCTTTCCCTATCTCGTCCTCTCTCTTCTTCTCACTGTGTCTCCCTGTCACCCACTCTCAACCACCCTCTCTCTCTCTTCCAGTGTTCCTCTCCCCTGTAGTCTCTCTCTCTTGCACATACACCATTGTCTTCCGAGTGCATCTGCTGAGAGTTAAATCCTCTTGTGTCCTCTTGTGTCTCAATGTGTTGATGTGCCTGGTATCTGCCGAGGACACAACAGGAAGGACTTGGGCCTGGGCCAGGGCTGGCAAGGCTTCCCACCTCATTTGACTTTAAAGCAGACTTGTTCTCTCTCTGCTGTCTCTCTGGCTGTGGGCTGAATGCAGAGAGAGGGGATKGGCACGCTGCTGGATGGTTATACAATTCATAAAAAATGTATTTTCACACGCAGACAGGATGGCCGCGAGTCAAAAGTGGTTCCCTTTCATGGTGCTGAAGAAGAACTCGAAAGCCACCAAGAGGCGACTCATTGTTTCATTAGCAGTCTGCATTGAGGTTCGTCTGGGACACAGAATAACTGCATTTAAAGTGAAATAAGTGTTGTTTTTTTACAATTTAAAGTAGTCTTAAATTGAGGAGTTTAATTCCAAAACTCTATATATCAATTTTCAGAAATGTTAGTACATTTGCTAATATTGTTGAAAGAACAAAGGCGAACATTTGGTGAACGTAGCGTTTTTGAACAAAACTCCTCAATTATAGAATTTCACCAGTAGGAGTGACCATTCCAATGGTATTATTATCTCCATTTATTGCTGTATTTAATCTGTATCGCTGAAGCATTATAGCGTGACTGAAATGTAAAGGTCATTTCAGATTGAGCYGCCATATGCAGCGTTTACCATGAACGCAGTCTCTGCTAATGCAGGAACATTTCCTTTACATTTCAAACACGCTGTAACGCTGAACTTCCTCGATACGGATTAAATAGAGCCCTTGCTCATTTATCTTGTTTATATACTAATTGAAAAAGTCAATCCTTTTGATATCAAGATTGCGCATAATCTTATATCAAGATTACGCCTCCACACACTCATGCACATACGCAAGATGGCGCCGACAGAAATGGCAACTCTGCTTCTAGCTCCTAAGCAACTTTGCAGTATTTTGCTTTTTTGTGTGTTATTTCTTACATTATTAGCCCAGAATGTTTTTGTGTTATTACATGCAGCCGGAAATAACTTTTGGATATCAGAGTGGCGGTAACTCACCAGTATTACGACCAGGAATACGATTTTTCCAAATTGGGTCCTTTGTTCGTACCCCCCAGGGCAATTGAATTTATCCCAGAGGCTGCTCCAAGACGCTGCCGGCCGAAAAGAGGCATTCGGGATGGACTTCTAGTCCGACTCAGGAGGCGGACACACCATACACCAATGCCGAGTATATTACTCGCTAATGTTCTGTCTCTGGACGAGACAAGCTCAGGGTGAGGTTCTCCTTCCAGAGAGACATCAGGGACTGTAATACTCTGTTTCACGGAATCATGGCTCTCTCCAGATATACAGTACAGTGCCTTGCAAAAGTATTCATCCCCCTTGGCGTTTTTCCTATTTTGTTGCATTATAACCTGTMATTTAAATTKATTTTTATTTATTTTTATTTTTATTTGGATTTCATGTAATGGACATACACAAAATAGTCCAAATTGGTGAAGTGAAATGAAAAAAATAACTTGTTTCAAAAAAGTACATAAAAACAAAAAATGGAAAAGTGGTGCGTGCATATGTATTCACCCCTTTTGCTATGAAGCCCCTAAATAAGATCTGGTGCAACAAATTACCTTCAGAAGTCACATAATTTGTTAAATAAAGTTCACCTATGTGCAATCTAAGTGTCACATGATCTGTCACATGATCTCAGTATATATATACACCTGTTCTGAAAGGCCACAGAGTCTGCAACACCACTAAGCAAGGGGCACCACCAAGCAAGTGGCACCATGAAGACCAAKGAGCTCTCCAAATAGGTCAGCAGAGGTGTGGACTCGAGTCACATGACTTGGACTCGAGTCACAAATATGATGACTTGCAACTCGACTTTGACTTTAACACTAATGACTCGTGACTTAAATTGGACTTGAGCCCTTTGGACCGAACTGACTTGATACCTTCCCCAAGACCAAGTATTAAAAATGATGCTATTAAAAAAGTGTGCAGCGCATCAACTCTTCATTTAACGGATTACAGTTTGAATCAGGACAGCAGCCAATCAAATTGTGCCAGCTTAGAAAAAGTTGCGCGTGTCAATGCAGAGGAATGTCGGTGGGTGAATTTAGTCGGAGCCCTCGGAAAGATGATACCCAAAATTATTATTTTCAGATATGAAGACTACGCTGTAGTCAACAAACGGATTGCAACTTGCAAAACATGCGGGAAGAAAATTAGACGGAGGCGCAACAACTTCCAACTTGGTTCGACATTTGAAGCTGCACAAATTTGAGGAAAACGCTACTGAACCTCTGTCAACACATTGACTGTACTATTCAATTAGGAAAAACACCACCTTTTCAAGATGCCTACAAGGCCCTCCCCCACCCTCCCTTTGGCAAATCAGATCACGACCCCATTTTGTCCTCCCTTCCTATAGGCAGAAACTCAAAACAGGAAGTACCTGTGCTAAGGACTATTCAAAGATGGTCTGACCAATCGGAATCCATGCTTCAATATTGTTTTGATCACGCGGACTGGGATATGTTCTGGTAGCCTTTGAGAATAACATTGACGTTTACAAGGACATGGTGAAGGAAGTGTATAGGGGATGTTGTTCCAACGGTGACTATTAAAACCTTCCCAAACCATAAACTGTGGATAGATGGCAGCATTGGGGCAAACCTGAAAGCGCAAACCACCGCATTTAACTGCCCCCCCTGTGCAACTGTGTACTGGGCTTCCTGACGGGCCGCACCCAGGTGGTGAAGGTAGAAAACAACACCTCCACTTTGCTGATCCTCAACACAGGGGCCCCACATGACTGCGTGCTCACCCCCTTCCTGTACTCCCTGTCCAGCCATGACTGCATGGCCACAGATGCCTCCAACTCAATCATCAAGTTTGCAGACGACACAACAGTAGTTGTCCTGATTACCAACAATGACGAGACAGCCTACAGGGAGGAGGTGAGGGCCCTGGCAGAGTGTTGCCAGGAAAATAACATCTCCTTCAACATCAACAAAACTAAGGAGCTGATTGTGAACTTCAGGAAACAGCAGAGGGAGCATGCCCCTATCCACATCGACGGGACCGCAGTGGAAAAAGTGGAAAGCTTCCTCGGCGTACACATCACTGACAATCTGAAATGGTCCACCCACACAGACAGTGTGGTGAAGAAGGCGCAACAGCACCTCTTCAAMCTCAGGAGGCTGAAGAAATTTGGCTTGGCCCCTAAGAACCTCAGAAACTTTTACAGATGCACAATTGAAAGCATCCTGTTGGGCTGTATCACCGTCTGGAATGGCAACTGCACAGCCCGCAACAGCAGGGCTCCGCAGAGGGTGGTATGGTCAGCCCAACGCATCACCGGGGGCAAAYTACCTGCCGTYCAGGACACCTACAGCACCAGATGTCACAGGAAGGCCAAAAAWATCATCAAGGACAACAACCACCCAAGCCACTGCCTGTTCACCCCGTTACCACCCAGAAGGCGAGGTCAGTATAGGTGCATCAAAGCTGGGACCGAGGGACTGAAAAACAGCTTCTATCTCAAGGCCATCAGACTGTTAAATAGCYGTCACCACCCGGCTACTCAACCCTGCACCTTAGTGGCTGCCCTATACACATAGACAAGGAATCACTGGCCACTTTAATAATGGATCAGTAGTCACTTTAATCATGTTTACATATTGCTTTACTCATCTCATGTGTATATACTGTACTCTATTCTACAGTTTTTTAGTCAATGCCACTCCGACATTGCTCGTCCTAATATTTATATATTTAATTATTTTACTTTTAGATTTGTGTATTGTCGTGAATTGTTAGATGCTACTGCACTGTTGGAGCTAGGAACACAAGCAGTTCGCTACACCCAGCAATAACTACGATGTTCATGTAACCAATAAMATTTGATTTGATTTGACCTCYTTGATGTTAAGATAACAKATTTAGGAAAACAGACTCCMTGCATTGCCTTCATGCGCTCCCTACAACCCCCCACATTGGGCCAATCACGAGTTTAATTTGTGTCTACCTAACTCCCGAGCGGCGCAGCGGTCTAATGCACTGCTTCTCGGTGCTAGAGGCATCACTACAGACCCTAGCTTGATTCCAGGCTGTATCTCAACCGGCCGCAATTGGGAGTCCCATCGTGCAGCGCACAATTGGCCCAGCGTTGTCCGGGTTTGGCCGGGGTAAACCGTCATTGTAAATMAAATAAAAATCTTAACTTTCTTGCCTAGTTAAATAACAAWAMAAAAAAAAGCGATCCATCTTTGATTGGCTTGWGCCGTTCAAGGTTTCTCCTCGTTAGCTACCATTAGCCTGAGGTCCAGGCATCCTCTCTTCAAGTTGCTAATGATAATTACAGAGGAGTGGCTGTCAATGCCAGCCTTGCAGATGAACGCTCTTAAAATGGAGGCCACTGAGTCACTCCACTCAGAGTTAGGCTGTGTGGKGGGGGTTCCGGAGGGGGGTATGTTTTTCCGTATTAGTGGACAATGACCTATGAAGGCCTTGCTTTTTTGACTCTACAATGCAAATGTAGATAATTATAGGTCAGAGGTCGTATGGTATACCTCTTACACCTTCTCTCAGTCAATGTCACTATTCTGCTGTTGGTGCTGACTGGAGACATCAAGTCCATGCAAGTTGACACCTGGCTGGCAACAAGACATATATCCCATTCCCTAAATCAGTGTTTCCCAACCCTGGCCCTCCAGTACCCCAAACAGTACACATTTTTTGTTATAGCCCTGGACAAACACACCTCATTCAGCTCATTGAGGGTTTGATAATTAGTTGACAAGTTGAATCAGGTGTGCTTGTCCATGGTTACAAAATAAATGTGTAATGTTGTGGGTACTCGAGGACCAGGGTCGGGAAACACTGCCCTAAATCACTCTTTGGTCAATACATTGTGCTTTTGAAGATACGTTTTAAATGGTCACTTCGATCTAGCTTTATGGCCTAGTCCACAGAGATTCCCTATTTCATTCAATGGGAAAGACAGACCCTCTTGCCAAGCCTTTTAAATATGCACATATGTCTTCCTGAGAACAGCCATGTTCTCTCTCTCTCTCAATTCAATTTAAGGGCTTCATTAGCATGGGAAACATACTGTATGTTTACATTGCCAATGCAAGTGAAATAGATAATAAACAAAAGTGACATAGACGATATAAAATTAACAGGAAACATTACACTCACAAAAGTTCCAAAAGAATAAAAACGTTTCAAATGTCATAGTATGTCTATGGGGAGGCAGGTAGCCTAGAGGTTAGAGCGTTGGACTAGTAACCGGAAGGTTGCAAGATCAAATCCCMGAGTGGAAAATTTCAAGATCTGTCCCTGAACAAGGGACTGTTCCTAGGCGGTCATTGAAAATAAGAATTTGTTCTTAACTGACTTGCCTAGTTAAAAAATATATATAAATGCAAATCCAGGGTGGAGTGGTGGGCCAGGTAGACATTAGGTTTTGAGGCACAGTCTCGTGAAATGCTTGCATTTACCTGCTGTATGGTGGCAGGGTGCATTTGTGCGTTGGGGAAAGTGGGAGAGTCTTTTTCAATCACTCCCTTGAGTGTTGTGGTCACCCTTTCCTGCCGGTCCCTCAGGTCATTTGTGCCCGTGTGAATTATTATGTGGCTGGGGGACTCAAGTCCAGCTCCAGGGCATGCCTAGTGTTTGGGCACCAGAGTTTAACCACTTTGTGGAAAAAGTTTTTCCTCTTTAATCTATTTGCCATTTGAGTCAAGGAGGAGCACARTCTCTGGATTTTGTGTGTCCTCAGTGGATGTGTGGGGGTTGTCAAGAGAGTTATCAGGGGAACTGAGAGGGGGCTGTTAGGAGGGTGTGGGGTCTGTTGGGTTGGTGGGTCCTGTGTTGTATGTCCCATTGTGGTGTTGAGGTTGTGGTCCAGGTCTGAGGTGGGCTGTTCTGCTCTCTGTCACACCTCTCTCTCTCTCTCTCTCTCTCTCTTTCACACTCTCTCTCAATTCAATTTCAATTTAAGGAGCTTTATTGGCATGGGAAACATATGTTTACATTGCCAAAGCAAGTGAAATAGATACTAAACAAAAGTGAAATGAACAATAAAAACATAACAGTAAATATTACACTTACAAAAGTTCCAAAAGAATAAAGACATGTCAAATCTCATTGTCTATATTCAGTGTTGAAATGATGTGCAAAATAGTTAAGAACATAAATATAGGTTGCTATTGGTGTTTGTTTCTTCACTGGTTGCCCCTTTCTTGTGGCAACAGGTCACAAATCTTGCTCCTGTGAATGCACACTGTGGCACTTCACCGAATAGATATGGGAATTTATAGAAATTCTCTTATATGGTCATACATTTGGCAGGAGGTTAGGAAGTGCAGCTTAGTATTCTGTCACGCCCTGATCTGTTTCACCTGTCTTTGTGATTGTCTCCACCCACCTCCAGGTGTCACCTGTTTTCYCCTTAGTCCCTGGGTACTTATTCCTGTGTTCCCTGTTTTTCTGTTGCCAGTTCGTCTTGTCTACCCAACCAGCATGGTTTTTCCGTGATCTTGCTTTTTCCTTATCTCTGTTTTGCTAGTCCTCCCGGTTTTGACCCTTGCCTGCCTTGACTCTGAACCCGCCTGCCTGACCATACTGCCTGCCCTGACCTCGAGCCTGCCTGCCACTCTGTACCTCCTGGACTCTGACCTAGTTTATGATATTTTGCTTGTCCACGACCATTCTCTTGCCTGCCCCTTGGGTTATAATAMACCTCAGAGACTTGAACCATCTGCCTCCCGTGTCTGCATCTGGGTCTCGCCCTGTGTCCTTTATATTTCCACCCCATTTTGTGGGCAGTGTGCACATAGCCTGTCTTCTCTTTAGAGCCAGGTCTGCATTCTGTGGCCTTTCTCAATAGCAAGGCTATGCTCACTGAGTCCGTACATAGTCAAAGATTTCCTTCATTTTGGGTCAGTCACAGTGGTCAGGTATTCTGTCAATGTGTAATCTCTGTTAGGGTCAAATAGCATTCTAGTTTCTTTGTAAAATATTTTCAATGTGTCAAGTAATTATCTTTTTGTTTTCTCATGATTTGTTTGGGCCTAATAGTGTTGTTGTCCTGGGGCTCTGTGGTTTCTGTTTGTGTTTGTGAACTGAGCCCCAGGACCAGCTTGCTTAGGGGGCTCTTCTCCAGGTTTATTTCTCTGTAGGTGACAGCTTTGTTATGGAAGGCTTGGCAATTGCTTCCTTTTAGGTGGTTGTAGAATTTAATGTCTCTTTTCTGGATATTGATATTTAGCGGGTTTTAGCTGCATTCCTGTCTCMCCCCCCGGCCCTGTGGAAAGAAATGTGTTTTTTGCCAATTTTAACCATTGTTGTTTGTGTACATGGATTTAATAATGTTGTTTGATTTTCCCCTAACACCGTTTTCCATCAATTTGTATCGCAGGCCCTCTTGCCAAATTGAGTCGAAAGCTTTTTTGAAATCAACAAAGCATGAGAAGACTTTGCCTTTGTTTTACATTTACATTTACATTTAAGTCATTTAGCAGACGCTCTTATCCAGAGCGACTTACAAATTGGTGCATTCACCTTATGATATCCAGTGGAACAACCACTTTACAATAGTGCATCTAACTCATTTAAGGGGGAGGGGGGGGGTTAGGAGGATTACTTTATCCTATCCTAGGTATTCCTTAAAGAGGTGGGGTTTCAGGTGTCTCCGGAAGGTGGTGATTGACTCCGCTGACCTGGCGTCGTGAGGGAGTTCTGTTCCACCATTGGGGTGCCAGAGCAGCGAACAGTTTTGACTGGCTGAGCGGAACTGTACTTCCTCAGAGGTAGGGAGGCGAGCAGGCCAGAGGTGGATGAACGCAGTGCCCTTGTTTGGGTGTAGGGCCTGATCAGAGCCTGAAGGTACGGAGGTGCCGTTCCCTCACAGCTCCGTAGGCAAGCACCATGGTCTTGTAGCGGATGCGAGCTTCAACTGGAAGCCAGTGGAGAGAGCGGAGGAGCGGGGTGACGTGGAGAGAACTTGGGAAGGTTGAACACCAGACGGGCTGCGGCATTCTGGATGAGTTGTAGGGGTTTAATGGCACAGGCAGGGAGCCCAGCCAACAGCGAGTTGCAGTAATCCAGACGGGAGATGACAAGTGCCTGGATTAGGACCTGCGCCGCTTCCTGTGTGAGGCAGGGTCGTACTCTGCGAATGTTTGTAGAGCATGAACTACAGGAACGGGTCACCGCCTTGATGTGAGTTGAGAACGAACAGGGTGTTGTCCAGGATACGCCAAGGTTCTTAGCGCTCTGGGAGGAGGACACAATGGAGTTGTCAACCGTGATGGCGAGATCATGGAACGGGCAGTCCTTCCCGGGAGGAAGAGCAGCTCCGTCTTGCCGAGGTTCAGCTTGAGGTGGTGATCCGTCATCCACACTGATATGTCTGCAGACATGCAGAGATGCGATTCGCCACCTGGTTATCAGAGGGGGGAAGGAGAAGATTAATTGTGTGTCAACTGCATAGCAATGATAGGAGAGGCCATGTGAGATATGACAGAGCCAGTGACTTGGTGTATAGCGGAATAGGAGAGGGCCTAGAACAGAGCCCTGGGGGACACCAGTGGTGAGAGCACGTGGTGCGGAGACAGATTCTCGCCACGCCACCTGGTAGGAGCGACCTGTCAGGTAGCGACCAATCCAAGCGTGGGCCGCGCCGGAGATGCCCAACTCGGAGAGGGGAGAGGAGGATCTGATGGTTCACAGTATCAAAGCAGCCGATAGGTTAGAAGGATGAGAGCAGAGGAGAGAGAGTTAGCTTTAGCAGTGCGGAGCGCCTCCGTGACACAGAGAGAGCAGTCTCAGTTGAATGACTAGTCTTGAAACTGACTGATTTGGATCAAGAAGGTCATTCTGAGAGAGATAGCAGGAGAGCTGGCCAAGGACGGCACGTTCAAGAGTTTTGGAGAGAAAAGAAAGAAGGGATACTGGTCTGTAGTTGTTGACATCGGAGGGATCGAGTGTAGGTTTTTTTCAGAAGGGGTGCACTCTCGCTCTCTTGAAGACGGAAGGGACGTAGCCAGCGGTCAGGGATGAGTTGATGAGCGAGGTGAGGTAAGGGAGAAGGTCTCCGGAAATGGTCTGGAGAAGAGAGGGGATAGGGTCAAGCGGGCAGGTTGTTGGGCGGCGGCCGTCAACAAGACGCGAGATTTCATCTGGAGAGAGAGGGGAGAAAGAGCGTAAGCAAGGGTTAGCGGCAGTGGTGAAGCAGAACCAGCGGTGTCGTTTGACTTAGCAAACGAGGATCGGATGTCGTCGACCTTCTTTTCAAAATGGTTGACGAAGTCATCCGCAGAGAGGGAGGAGGGGGGAGGAGGGGGAGGAGGATTCAGGAGGGAGGAGAAGGTGGCAAAGAGCTTCCTAGGGTTAGAGGCAGATGCTTGGAATTTAGAGTGGTAGAAAGTGGCTTTAGCAGCAGAGACAGAAGAGGAGAAAGTAGAGAGGAGGGAGTGAAAGGATGCCAGGTCCGCAGGGAGGCGAGTTTTCCTCCATTTCCGCTCGGCTGCCCGGAGCCCTGTTCTGGTTTGTTTGTTTGTAAATTAGGGTGTGCATGGTGAATACATGGTCTGTCGTACGGTAATTTGGTAAAAAGTTAATTTGACATTTCCTCAGTACATTGTTTTCGCTGAGGAAATGTACGAGTCTGCTGTTAATGATAATGCAAAGGATTTTCCCAAGGTTGCTGTTGACGCATGTCCCATGGTAGTTATCGGGGTCAAATTTGTCTCCACTTTTGTGGATTGGGGGGGGATCAGTCCTTGGTTCCAAATATTGGGGAATATGTCAGAGCTGAGAATTATRTTTTATAATTTCATTTAGAGAGTTTGTTTTTTGTCCTGTAGTTCATTCAATGTAATTGAAGAATCTAGTGGATTCTGGTAGTCTTTAATAGTTGATTCTAAGATTTGTATTTGATCATGTATATGTTTTTGCTGTTTGTTCTTTGTTATAGAGCCAACAATATTGGATAAGTGGTTTATCCATACATCTCAGTTTTGGATAGATTTTGTGTTGTYTGTTTAGAGTATTACAATTTTCCCTGAAGTGGTTAGATTCTTCAATTACGTTGAGCTGATTTCTAAAGTGCTGTTCCTTATTTTTCCATAGTGTATTTCTGTATTGTTTTAGTGATTCACCATAGTGAAGAGGTAGGCTCAGGTTTTCTGGGTATCAATGTTTTTGGTTAGATAGGTTTCTCAATTTCTTTCTTAGGTATTTGCATTCTTCATCAAACTATTCATCATTCTTGTAAATTTTCTTAGGTTGTCTGCTTGTATTTTTTAGATTTGATAGGGAAGYTGAGAGGTCAAATATACTGTTYAGGATTTTTACTGCCAAGTTTACACCTTCACTATTACAGTGAAACATTTCGTCTAGGAACTTGTCTAGAAGGGATTGAAATTGTTGTTGCCTAATTGTTTTTTGGTAGATTTCCACACTATTTTCCTTCCATCTACAGCATTTCTTAATATTATTCATTTTCTTTGGCTTTGATGCTTCTTGATTTAGCAACGCTCTGTACTACTACCAAGAGATGAGCTGCACGTGTACCTACCATAGGAGTCCCCTCGGAGCCTACCATTGACTATGTACATACCCAGCGTCTGACAGAGCTTCAGGAGTTTTTGTTGGTTATGTTGACGTAGTTGTGTCTAGGGGGGCAAATGGGGGAGGGAATGCTGTCACCTCCTGGTAGGTGTTTGTCCCCCTGTATGCTGAGGGTGTCGGGTTCTTGTCCAGTTTTGGCATTTAGGTCGCCACAGACTAGTACATGTCCCTGGGCCTGGAAATTGTTGATCTCCCCCTCTGGGATGGAGAAGCCGTCAACGTTAAAGTATGGAGATTCTATTGGGGGAATATAGGAAGCACACATGAGGACATTCTTCTCTGTTGAGATAATTTCCTCGTTAATTTCTAGCCAGATGTACAATGTTCCTGTTTTGATACATTTAATAGAGTTGGTTTGGTCTGCTCTATATCACATTAGCATACCCCCTGAGTCTCTTCCCTGTTTCACACCTGGTAGTTTGGTGGATTGGACTACCAGCTCCCTGTAACCTAGAGGGCAACCAGTGGGTCTGTATCCTTTGTACCATGTTTCTTGTAGGATGACAATGTCTGTATTTCCAAAGTCTGGGTTCCTGCTCTGTAGGCCAAAGGCAGAGGACTTGTATATTCCAGGATGAGATAGTAAAAGCTTTGTATTCCATAGTGTCTAGTGTAGTTTTTGTGTGGTTTAGGCCCCGACCATTAAAGTAGGTCTCTCTCAGTATATCTCCATCTTCTCCCTATGTTTCTAAAACCCCCAGGACACTCTGAGATCATTGTGTMATTTCTGTGTGAGTGTAGTATGATGGATAAGAACATTAACATGTGCCTTCCTTGTATGTCACAGTGTGCCTCAGGGTAATGGTGCGTTTGTGAGGCTATGTTTGTCTGAGTGTGTGAATCAATGTAGCCCCACACAGACACACACACGAACACACGTGTAGAATGAGCTCATATTGTCGCACCTCTCAAAGGCTCTGCATGTGCTCAACAAACCATCTGTGTGATTGCAGTGTARATTATAATGTACAGTGCGTCCCTCCATGTGTGTATCACTAATAGGAGCGTGAGTCTGCTGAGGGGGCTGTAGGCTGTAGTCCAATTCTTTGTGTTCTTCAGATGGCGGTTGGCCCCCATACAGCCCCTTCTAACAGAGGGGTCAGGCTCCCGGGCCCCGGGGCCAGAGCATCCATCATCCCACTGGTGTTTGAGGCCGGCTCCGTCGACAACACCAATTATACTGAGGAGCCTATCGACAACACTCGCACACTGGGCCTGTCTATGTCCCACTTCTTTTGTCTTGTGCTCACAGACAGAGAGCAACTGATTACTAATGATGATTTATCAGTTATTTTTTTTCTACTTTGTTGTTTTTGACTRTTTTATGGACCGCATCTTTTAATCGTCTCTTTTTCGACATTTTGTTTCATAAGGTCTTTGTGAATTAACATGTTCCAACAACGTGCTGTTATTAACTAGTTGACAACAACTGAGAAACGTTGAAAATTGAAAGATTTGGAGGTACAGAATTGCCAGCGTATTCCCTCTTTGTGATAAAGTCACAGAAGTGAAACACTTGTGGATAWAGCTCCTCAGAGACAATGACCGTACTCCCAAAGATGTGGATGTTATTCCAACTCCCTGTCATGCCCCCTGGCCGTATGGCACGTCACAATAGAAAACATGCACACTTGTGTCCCATTTCTAAAACACACTGAAATTAATGACCAATTAGCTTACACAAGTCACTCTTAATTATGCCTCAGTCTGCTTGTGGCATAATAGGAATGTAACAATGGCCGTAGTTATCACAGCTCAGGAGAAGATGCAGACAGTTTCGAAGTAACAAAAGTTTATTACAAAAACAAGGGGGCAGGCAAACGAATGGTCAAGGGCAGGCAGAGGTCAGTAATCCAAGCCAGTGTCACAAGCTACAGAACGGCAGGCAGGCTCAGGGTAGGCAGAATGGTTCAAACCGGGAAAAAATACCTAGAGCACAACAGGCGTATGGGAAAACCACTGGTAGGCTTGACGAGACAAGACGAACTGGCAACAGAMAAACAGAGAACACAGGTTAAAATACCCTTGGGATAATGGGGAAGATGGGCGACACCTGGAGGGGGGTGGAGACAAGCACAAAGACAAGTGAAACAGATCAGGGTGTGACGGTAGTGTTTGTGTGCCCTTCTCCTGTGGTATCCAAAATAAGAATGCTGAACTCGTTTGGACCATTTGCAGTTGCTTTCATGTATGATGTGTCTCAGATCTCCAAGGGAGACAAAGTAATGCCTCTAGCATTGTTTTCCAATTGATTTGAGTGTCAAGTGGATTCTTATACTCTTTTTGATGTATTTCCAGTGGTTGATTGTTTTAGTTCATTATTTCATCAACTCATGAAATTAATGAAATAAAGTACAATATGTTTGAACGGGACTTGAAGTATTATCACGCATACATTAGTAGGTTTACAACCCAGACAGAACTATGTCCTGATTTTAGCTTTCGCAACTTCAATTCCTATGGAAGATATAATAGGAGGGTAGATGCATCGAAATATAATGAATAGAACAGGCTTGGAAGCTCTAAGGCTGGCAATTTGATTTGTAAACTCATGGGTACACTCCGAATGACTGCCTGGTATTGTATTGTGATGCAATCATTTCCATGGTAATTTGGAATGTTATATCAAATGACGCCATGGTAATGTAGAATTTTCATTCAAATGATGCTAACTTATGTGGCTTATGCAATGGAATGTATTTGTTGTAACGTCAGTTGAGTTGACTCAACAAATCACAGAACAGATTGAAGGGTACACTTACTGCTTTTACTTCCCCCCACGGGGCTGTTTTTTAACTTMTTTTTAAACGTATTTCGTACATAATGTTGCTACTACCGTCTCTCATGACCGAAAATAACTTCTGGACATCAGAACTGGGATTACTCACCACGGACTGGAAAAAACTTTTTCTTTAACGAGTCCGACGAGAAAGATATACTGCTCTCCCGGGAACAGGCCCAGATCCCCGTCATTTGCGTGAAGAAAAGACAGAGGAAAAGAGGATGCAGATCAGGCTGCCTTTGGAGAATCTGTAGACAAGTGAGTAAAATCCCATTGCCATCAATTCTACTTGCTAACATGCAATCATTGGAAAATGAAATGGATGACCTACAATTACGATTATCCCACCATCAGGACATTAAGAGCTGTAATATCCTATGTTTCACCGAGTTGTGGCTGAACGATGACACGGACAATATAGAGCTGGAGGGATTTTCAATGCACCTGCAGAACAGAGAAGCTACGTCTGGTAAGACGAGGGGTGGGGGGGGGTGTGTCTTTTTGTCAATAACAGCTGGTACGCGACGTCTAATATTAAAGAAGTCTCGAGGTATTGCTTGCCTGAGGTAGAGTACCTTATGATAAGCTGCAGACCACAATATCTACCAAGAGAGTTCTCATCTATATTATTCCTAGCCGTCTATTTACCACCACAGCTGGCCACAGCTGGCTGCTGGCACTAAGAGCGCACTAAACAAACTCTATAAGGCCATAAGCAAAAAAGAAAATGCTCACCCAGAAGCRGTGCTCCTAGTGGCCGGGGACTTTAATGCAGGCAAACTTAAATCAGTTTTACAATTTTTTTACTAGCATGTCACATGTGCAACTAGAGGAAAAAAACCTCTAGACCACCTTTACTCCACACACAGAGATGCATACAAAGCTCTCCCTCGCCCTCCATTTGGCAAATCCGACCATAATTATATCCTCCTGATTCCTGCTTACAAGCCAAAACTAAAGCAGGAAGTACCAGTGACTCGCTTAATATAGAAGTGGTCAGATGGTAAGGATGCTACGCTACAGGACTGTTTTGCTAGCACAGTCTGGAATATGTTCCGGGATTCATCCAATGGCATTGAGGAGAATACCACCTCAGTCATCGGCTTCCTCAATAAGTGCATCGATGACGTCGTCCACACAGTGACCGTACGTAGTACATATCCCAACCAGAAGCCATGGATTACAGGCAACATCAGCATCGAGCTAAAGGCTAGAGCTGCCGCTTTCAAGGAGCGGGACACTAATCTGGACGCCTATRAGAAATCTYGCTATGCCCTCAGACGAACCATCAAAAAAGCAAACMTCAATACAGGATTAAGATTGAATCCTACTACACCGGCTCTGACGCTCATCGGCTGTGGCAGGGCTTKAAAACTATTATGGACTACAAAGGGAAACCCAGACGTGWGCTGCCCAGTGACGCAAGCCTATCAGACAAGCTAAATGCCATTTATGCTYGCTTCGAGGCAAGCAACACTGAAGCATGCACGAGAGCACCAGCTGTTCTGGATAACTGTGTGATAACGTAGTCGATGTGAGCAAGAACTTTAAACAGGTTAACATTCACAAAACCACRGGGTCAGATGGATTACCAGGACATGTACTCAAAGCACACGCGGACCAGCTGGCAAGTTACTTCACTGACATTTTCAACCTCTCCCTGACTGAGTGTTTAATTCCTACATGTTTCAAGCATCCCACCATTGTCCCTGTGCCCAAGGAAGCGAAGGTAACCTGCCTAAATGATTACCGCTCCGTAGCACTCACGTCGGTAGCCATGAASTGCTTTGAAAGGTTGGTCATGGCTCACATCAACAGCATCCTCCCGGATAACCTAGACCCACTCCTATTCACATACCGCCCCTACAGATCCACAGATGACGCAATCTCAATCGCACTCCACACTGCCCTTTCCCACCTGGACAAAAGGAACACCTATGTGAGAATGCTGTTCATTGACTATAGCTCAGCGTTCAACACCATAGTTCCCACGAATCTCATCACTAAGCTAAGGATCCTGGGACTAAACACCTCCCTCTGCAACAGGATCCTGGACTTCCTGACGGGCTGCCCCCAGGTGGTAAGGGTAGGCAACAACACATCTGCCAATCTGATCCTCAACACTGGGGCCCCTCAGGGGTGTGTACTTAGTCCCCTCCTGTACTCCCTGATCACCCACGAATGCGTGGCCAAAAACGACTGCAACACCATCATTAAGTTTGCGGACGACACAACAGTGGTAGGCCTAATCACCAACAACGATGAGGCAGCCTGTAGGGAGGTCAGAGAACGGTCMGTGTGCTGCCAGGACAACAAGCTCTCCCTCAATGTGAGCAAGACAAAGGAGCTGATTGTGGACTACAGGAAAAGGCAGGCCAAACAGGCCCCAATTAACATTAATGGGGCTGTAGTGGAGCGRGTCGAGAGTTTCAAGTTCCTTGGTGTCCACATCACCAATGATCTATCACGGTCCAAACACACCAAGACAGTCATGAAGAGGGCACGATAAAACATTTTCCCCCTCAGGAGACTGAAAAAATTTGGCATGTCCCCAGATCCTCAAAAAGTTTTACAGCTGCACCATCGAGATCATCCTGACCGGTTGCATCACCGCCTGGTATGGCAACTGCTCGGCATCTGACCGTAAGGTGCTACAGAGGGTAATGCGTATGTCCCAGTACATCACTGGGGCCAAGCTTCTTGCAATCCAGGACCTATATAATAGGCGGTGTCAGAGGAAAGGCCATACAATTGTCAGAGACTCCAGTTACCCAAGTCATAGACTGTTCTCTCTGCTACCGCACGGCAAGCGGTACCAGAGCACCAAGTCTAGGACAAAAGCCTCCTTAACAGCTCCTACCCTCAAGCCACAAGACTGCTGAACAATTAATCAAATGGCCACTGGACTTTTACATTGACCCCCCTCCATTTGTTTTGTACACTGCTGCTACTCACTGTTTATTATCTATGCATAGCCACTGCACCCCTACCTACATGAAAACATTACCTC
Organism: Salvelinus sp. IW2-2015; assembly: GCF_002910315.2. Classification (NCBI taxonomy): domain Eukaryota; kingdom Metazoa; phylum Chordata; class Actinopteri; order Salmoniformes; family Salmonidae; genus Salvelinus; species Salvelinus sp. IW2-2015. The sequence goes on along the minus strand of NC_036862.1, from coordinate 8,655,941 downwards.
TTACCTCATTACCTCTACATTACCTGTACCCCCACATCTGACTCGGTACCGGTACCCCCTGWATATAGCCTCATCATTGTTGTGTTAWTGTGTTACTTTTTATAATTGTTTTGCTTTAGTTTATTTTGTAAATGTTTTCTTAACTCTTCTTGAACTGCACTGTTGGTTAAGGGCTTGTAAGTAAGTATTTCACGGTAAGGTCTACACTTGTTGTATTCGGCGGATGTGACAAATAAAGTTTGATTTGATTTGGTCTAGGTCAGAAATACACAGGTTAAGACAACGTATTCACAAATCTGGTACCAGCACCATTGCTAACTACCAGCGCCGTTGCTAACTAGCATAGCCATTGTTGCAAAGAGTTATGGGATATTAGAATCCCGTTGTCTTAACCTTTGTCATCTTCAACCTATGGGTACACTCACATGGCTGCCAGTCCACCCATTATGCCATCATTGACTCGAACAGGGATATCCGTTCTATTCATTCTATTTCTATGGTTAGATGTGTCGGTGAAAATGGGTCACCAACAGAAGACAAAAMCAGAAAAATTCCAGCCCAGTTCAAAATTGGGAAAACTTCACACCTCAATGAACCTGTGAGAGAGCTAGGCAAAAAAAAATGCTGTGAAGGGGCCTGTGCTGCTCGTAGAGGGGGACGCCCTAATCTCTCTTTTGTCCCGGTCCAGGTAGGGGTCTCGCTTTGGTATGAAGTTCCCCTTGAAGTGGAGTGAAGCAGGGTGGGTATAATGAAGTGTGATGGGACACCACCAGCCCCCTCCCCCACCACCTCTCACCCTGTCCCATACAGCCCAATCCCGTGYCATTATTGCCACTAACGTCCTTCCTGGGTCTGTGGAGAAGCCAACAGATGTTGGCTGGTGTGAAAGGACCCTTGAGCTTGTAAACTAGCCGCCGGGATTTGGAGGGGACGGGATCAAAGGGAGGCCTACTTGAACACCTCCAGATACACATATACTCTGACATATCTTCACCCTCAGCATGTAGACAAATGCGTGCACACATGTATTCATACATTCATACATACTCTCACATTGCAAGCCCATTGTCCACATACCCACACATTCACAAACATGCAATCAAGGACAAATGTGTGCACAAATACAAACATGATTTCACGCACAAATTCACAGACACAAACACGCACAAAGGTACTTGAACACACACTAGTTACCCAAACCAATCCTAAATGGGTCTGTTTTATGTAATACTTGTAATATATTTAACGCCCAGCAGTGTTGAGCGACAGCTTTACTTCGGGCCCTTTTCCCAGATTTAGAGAGCAGAACGGAGAATCAAGCACCCAGGTAGAAATRGTCTGAATCTTCKTTGAGTTTGACAAACCCAGGTTATGCAACAGAGTGCTGCTTGCAATGCCAGGTGACAATTAAAATAGCAAGCAGCGAGGTAGGGAGAAACTTAGAAGAAATAATAATTTGCTAGAGTGCTCAGGCAACCCTGTCTGACAAACATGACAATGTGGCATCACATAACACAACAGTCCTTCCCCAGATACCTGTTAGACAATGACTGCTCATCTTTTCTTTCCTGGATGAATATGCATTTAGGCCAAATGTAAAGGAGGTGGAATCGGTGGATGTGCCAAGTGCCAACATTGTAGCTTTGTTCTCTATTATTCCAGTGGCGGAGGTAGGAGATGTCCCTACTAGTCCTCCCAGAATGTCACCTCAGCATCATCACCGCTTTCATCCGCTAGGAACAGGAAGTGKTTTTTATGACTGTTTCCTGGATGTTACACTTCATTGTTTACTCTCCTTGTGTCGTGATAAACTCAGAGACGAAGATAAGAGTGTAAGGTCACTAGGGATAGCTATGGTCASCTAGAACTTGTTTTTACAGCTTACYAATTAAAGTACTACAAAATAACACCTTCAAATGTTAAAAAGAATAATAAAAAGGAGAATCAGAGCTTTRTCATTAAACCAACCTCTTTCTGTCTGTGGCTTTTTGTTTATTGGGGGGGGGGGGGTGAGAAGAGAGCATGTTGGGTATTCAGCCACCCCTTTTAACTGGCTCATGGAGGATAAGTGACACACACAGACACATGGGAATATCCCTTGCAGTCCAAAATAGCATTCACCCACACACCCCCCAAAAAATCTCACATACTACTCTCTCAAGATTTTGCTTGAACAATTAGTCCCATGACTCAAATCACCAGAAAAAGTCCAACAGTGCTTTTGACTTGAGTACAATGAAAGTACATACTGTCAGTGAGTTTTGGGTGACAGTTAATACAACGTGAGGTTTGTATTCACTCACTTAAAGAGGACAGACTAGTCCTTAAAACCCCATAGAGGTTATCCAATCTCACAACAGTCACAGGTTAGGGCAGAATGACATATCAAATTAATTACTATTCCAGAGAATGTAAACGGTCTGCCTTAGCAATTTTGACATTAGCTGTGGGACCAGCAGAGGCCCAAGAGGTCTGTCTGCCTGGGTGTTTAGTATTCTGCACCACCTGTTTGGAGCCTGAAGGACCAATGATGTTAGATTTAATTCCATCTAGCAAAAATGCTGAATCATTGCTCCTCCATTTTGTAAGACTCACAAACATACCATGATTAAAGTAGTGTCACACCCTGATCTGTTTCACCCCCCTCCAGGTGTCGCCCGTCTTCCCAATTATCCCCTGTSTATTTATACTCATGTTCTCTGTCTGTTTGTTGCCAGTTCGTATTATTTGTTCAAGCTTACCAGCGTTTAACCTGTCAGCTCCTATCGTTTCCCAGCCTCTCTGTTGTCGTCCTCCTTTGCTTTAMCCTGGATTATCGACCCCTGCCTGCCTTGACCTGTCTTTGCCTGCCCCTGTTGCTACAGTAAACATTGTTACTTCGACAGTCTGCATCTGGGTCTTACCTTGAATCCTGATAAGTAGAGGAATCCAGATGTAGGACCTGCGCCACTACGCCATTTCCTTCCAAGGAGCCACCATTGGTAGGCACAAGGAGTTGCTTTGCGGTCTGAAGGAGGGGTTCCAGGCCACGGCCAAACGTCACGACCAAGCATTGGACATTTTGCAGGAGCAAGTCCGTGGGTTGCCTACTAGGCAGCCAACAATGACGGTAACCTCCCAGCCCTTCTGTAACCCAGCTAGTAACAGCCGGGTTACAGAGAAAAGTAGAGGAAGTAGAGGGATCCAGATGTAGGCTAATGTTGTTACCTCATGTTCTATGTTTGTCTTTTGGATCTTAAGCCCCATTTATATCTGCCGCTAACATGCATACTTCTTACTGATCTTGTCTGTTCACACTTATAAAATCTCATTACAATCAGATCAGAATGTGTCTTTTAATYGTCTATGCCTGTGGGCACATTTAGCATGTGTACAAGATCAGGACGCATCGTACGCATGTTAGCACCAGGTGTAAACGGGTGATGAATGTTTTATTTGCTTTGGAGGRCAATGACAAGCACCACATCTGGCAAAAGTAGTTCATGACTTGAAATCAATAAAATAGGAGATAGAAGAGCACTCGTGTAGTTTAATTTGAGCTAGAATTGGTCATTCAACAGGTACTCTTCAAAAGGTCAACGTCAAAAAGGTAGGCCTAGTAATAGAGTTAAAGGTCATTTTAAAATGAAGGGAAAGTGTTAAAAAAGTCAGATCAAAGTTWAAAAAAGGGATCCAGAACTTTTTCCTGAATCTAATCACATGGAGGTGATGTGCAGTGTTTTGTAGCGAGAGGCAATCTCAGCCTTTTTGACAAGCTCTAAATCCATTCAGACGTTCTCTTTTAAACAAGCAGCTAATCTTTGTGTAAATCAGCGCTTGAATAAAAGGAATCTGCTGTAAAAGCATCAAAAACGATAAATGACACATCGATAAAAAAGGTTGACCATAATRCAGGCAAAGCTGACAACCACGTGAGAGTGGAACCACTTCGCTGGTTACCTTGCCAAGCCGCTTTTGGGCTCCATTATGTAAAACATATGCTAATAAGAAATTACACATGAATCTCAATGAGTGTTGTCAATCCTGTTGATGCTTTTTGCTTTCCTAAAATACATATTTTATGTATATGGTTTGTCCATGGACGTAAACAATGACATGGTTGGACCATCTGACCACAGACTGGAAAGCAGAAGTACGACCTAGAGTTAATACATTTTTTTTTTTTTTTTTTACATCAACAGTGCCTGTGGAAAGTACAAGGGCCTCAGAGATTAGGGGTGTCTGGCTATAACATAACCACTAGCATCTATAGACCTGTTACTTACTCAGTTGCTTCTCTAATATCTTTCCCACACTAATCTATGTCTGAGTTGAACTGAGCTGAGGTGGACTGGTTAAAGTCACCATGAAAGCCTCTGGCGACCCTTAGTGGCAAAACCATACTTCTGTAACTGTCATTACATTGTCATAAGGTCAGTTTGGTTGAAAACTGACCAACAAAGCTGATGAAAACACTGCTTCTAATTCATTTTCTTAAAGTAAAACAAGTTTGACACTTAATGCAATTATCAATCTATGAATAGGATTCTTTTCAGAAATTGTGTGAGTAATGTCTKCAAGAAAAATAATTTTATTTCTTTATAAATCCACATATTTTACCTATGAAAGCATAAAATTCCATCTCACGTTTTTTTCTTATTGTTGCTTCATAATTCAAAGGAAATATGGGTATCAAATCAGAGAAGATTGAAGGTGTAKCTCACATACAAATACATACACAGTCAACAGTAAGGGGAAAACGAGTATTTGATCCGTGTTCCATCGGCAAGTGGTATACAATAGGGTCAGTTTCCTCTCTGTAAAGTTTGTGTCAGAATGAAACCTAACTCACCATTTCACCATCTAACCACAATGCATTGCTTGTGCTGTAGCTTCATGTAATCAAACCAAACCAGGTGCTTCTTTTGACCTCATCTTGAGAGCCCATGTTTTTGGCCAAATAATTATATATTTTTCCACCGTCATCCAAAATGGATGCATTTGATCTCATAATTGTTGAGTATACTATTCAGTTGTCCATATAGACGGCGGGAGAGAGAGTGGTAGAGAGAGAGAGAGAGGGAGATAGAGAGCGAGAGAGGATTATAAAGATTATAAAGCGCCCTAGAGATCACCGAACAACCGTTTGATAGTGGTGCATCGACGTGACATCGATGTGTGCTAACACTTCCAAGGCCCTTGGGGAGGAAAACAAAACACTGTATCGCCTTCTCTTATTGTATTCCTTTGGCATGTGACCGATCGTTAAGGGAGAGTGGAGCTTTATTACGAAACCCACAACATTTCATCGAAACCATCCAAGGGTGTTCCTCTGTAATAGGCAATTCCAATGAGAATCCCAAAAAGTATTCCGAGAGGAATTTGAGGCGTCTGGGTTGTCAACTCATTCCTCACACAGTGAAAGAAGCCCCAGGTTTTGGAATACATTTCCCTCCACTCCACAGGGCTGGATTACATCCCAGTTCCAGGTAGAATTGCATAAGTGACGGAACACAGCGATTCCATGGCATCCACCCATCTCTACTCCTAATGCTGTTCTTTGCTTCATATGTATTCTTTTTTGAGTTTGTTTTTCCAACTTCCTTGAACCAGGGGGACTTTACCTGGAGGAGAGAATTAAAGTAAACGTCACTAAGTATTGCCTAAACCTGCAGTCTACTCGACAATCTAATGCAATAGAAAGAAAACACTATTTGTGTTCTACGTGTCCCTTCTTCCCTTCTCATTTTCCCTTTAAATCAGACTTGCGTAACGTCATAACTTCCCCATCTCTATGCAGAACTTGCATATAGAATTAAAATGTATAGCTCTCTGCCCCTAAACTCACCTTTCCATTCTCCCTCCCTCCACCTCAGAAGACGAGCATGGGTGATGTGCGAATCTGGAAGAGACAGGACACAGGAATCAGTGCACGAACCTCATCACCTGAGCTAAGAATACCTGGAAAGTTCCCGTATGTCTTACCTGACCCAGGGGGGTACAATTCTGTAGATATGAATATCACATCTGGCTACGTGATTGCGCCTACTAGTTCCTTTTTTAGACAGAGACACAGGATAATAAGATGGTGCTCTAGAAGGGCATAGGCCAGATTCAAACCCACGCTAGACCTGGCATATCTGTGTGATCAGAAGACAACAGCAGTAACCACTAGACCACCCCAGGCCACACACGCCTACCAGCATTTGAAAGTGTCTTACACATAGGTCTTGTTGAAAATGAGGTGATGAAAGCAGACCAAGACCATGACGAAGCATATCTAAGAAGCTGGTTCACCGACTGATTTGGATAACGTCGACCTTTCTCAATAGCAATGCTCACTGAGTCTCTGCATAGTCAAAGCATTCCTTCATTTTGGGTCAGTCACAGTGGTCAGGTATTCTGCCACTATGTACTCATTCTAGTTTGCGCAGTTTWTTTGTTAATTCTTTCCAGTGTGGGGTCTGTTAGTGTTTGTGAACAGAGCCCCAGGACCAGCTTGCTTATCTTATGGGACTCCTCTGCAGGTTAATCTCTCTGTAGGTGATGGCTTTGTTATGGAAGGTTTGGGAATAACTTCCTTTTAGGTGGTTGTGGAATTGAATGGCTCTTTTCTGGATTCTGATAATTAGCGGGTATCGGCCTAATTCTCCACTGCATGCATTATTTGGTGTTTTACGTTGTACACGGGGGATCATTTTGTATAATTCTGGTTGGTGAGCGGACCCCAGACCTCACAACCATAAAGGGCAAAGGGTTCTATAACTGATTCAAGTATTTTTAGCCAGATCATAATTGGTATTTCAAATTTGATGTTCCTTTTGACGGCATAAAAGGCCCTTCTTGCCGTGTCTCTCAGATCATTCACAGCTTTGTGGAAGTTACCTGTGGCGCTGATGTTTAGGCCAAGGTATGTATAGTTTGTGTGCTCTAGGGCAACGGTGTCTAGATGCAATTTGCATTTGTGGACCTTTTTGGAACACCATCATTTTTGATTTACTGTCAGATATTTTTTCTCTCTCTCTCTCTCTCTCTCTCTCTCTCTCTCTCTCTCTCTCTCTCTCTCTCTCTCTCTCTCTCTCTCTCTCTCTCTCTCTCTCTCTCTCTCTCTCTCTCTCTCTCTCTCTCTCTCTCTCTCTCTCCCCACCTTTCCTACTGTCGCCAGTAACTCTGTCAGCTTCATTGTGTCGCTGTGAGAAACACAGGGCCTCCTGGGAGTGATCTGTCATCTCCTCGCTGGCTGTCTGATGCTCCTAGATGAATTATGGATGCACAGACACTGCAGGTATTTCACAGCTAAACGCTGAGCACGGAGGCTGAGGAAGAATACTACCTCATCTGCCTCATCCAGGCCTGTCACAGAGAGAACACTGCCTGCTGCTGCCCACAGCTATAAACACGCAGCCATTCATTGAGCCAACTAAACTCCCTTCTCGAAGAAGACTATGATCGACAGGGTTGTAAACCGCATGTAACCAAGGTCTAATCACTCGGTCATCTGAGACAAAAATAGCTATTCCTACTAAATGGATATGTAATGCAACTAGGACAAATTAACTGCTCAACAACAAAAACAACTGATCCCAAATGAGAGCTGCATGGATTACTTCACTGCTGCAGCAGGTGATCACTCAAATTGCAAGCTATTACATGAGGTCAATGAAGACAGTGATCGTAAGGTTGATAATCTCTTAGCTTAGGTCAGGGGTTCCCAAACTTTTTTCGGCCCTGACCCCATTTTGATATCTGAAAATGTTCACGACCCCACCCATGTGAAAAAAAGTATGTAATTAACAGCCAATGTTAACTTTTTTATTTGGGGCTATGACAGTTAATTTAAAAACAGTATTTCTGATTGTCTTCTCAACTCACCATAACATTCCTTTAATGTGGGGCTCTATGACAGTCAATTGCAAATTAGTCTGACATAATGTCTCTTATCTCACCACTACTAATGAGATAGGTGTGGCTTGATGCATGTCGCATTGGAGCTTCTTAAAGTCAGGGGGCGGGGTCGACAGTGCGCACCTCATCTCCGCTGTCATCCAACCTGGAACGATATTTGGTTTTAACGCAGACGAGAGCACTGAATACAGCTTTACACAGACATGAGCTSGTGAAGGGTAGCATACCATGGGTTTTAGAGCACTTTCAAAACAACTGGGAACTCTGAAAAATACGAGGTCAAATCATGACGTCAGTGATCTTTAGGCCGGAAAGTCAGAGCTCTAGAATGRAGCCCGAGTTCCCAAGTTKGAATTCCGAGTTGGATAAGCGTTCAAAATGATTTTTCCCACCTGGAGCTTGTTTCTTTCCGAGTTCCCAGTTGTCTAGAATGCACTGACGTCGGAAGTCTGAGATTTCCGAGTTCCCAGTTGTTATGAACGTCGCCCTAATACTCAGAGGGAGACGGTAGGTTATTCCCTTTGAGTCAGGAACCAAAACTCCTCTGTATTGAACTGTGAATGCGTTGTCTGCAGCAAGACAGCTCGATCAGCTTTTGGACTGTCAACTGAGCCAGGATCACAGTTAAATGGATTGGGAAGTCGGTCCATCCTAAAGTGCTCTTCCAAGCGTTGGAGGTGAGCAGTCATCACTCGTGTGGGACACTTACTGATGCTGTTTCTGTTATTTTCTTTTAATTACTCAGAAAGTCAACCAAGTCTGTTCTTTTTTTTTTTTTACATCCATTGTGAATGACAACAGTTCCTCTCTCAATGGGAAAAATCTTTCCAACACTTCCCCTCGATAACCACCAAGCCTCGGAGTGAAATAGAACATTGTCATGCTCTGATCCCATATCTCCACATAGTTTTGCGAACAGGTGTGCACGCAGTGGATGTGGTTTGATATAGTTTCCAATCGAAGTTACCTGTTGCAGTATATCTCCGAGTTCTGTGCTCAGCTTTTTTGCCCCCAGTTGCTCTCGGTGTATCATACAATGCATCCATATGGCAGAGGGAGACACATTCAGAACTGGAGTGCAGAGGTTTGCCCTCCATCCCGGGACGGATAGAGCCCCATCTGTACAAAAACCCATAATTCCATCCCATATGGAATATGTTTTTTGTCAATATAGCCATGCAGCACACTGAACATCCCCTATGCTGTTTCATACTTGGAAATCGTGAGACACAACAATATGTCCTGTGAATAGCATCCCCCGACATGTATAGTGAACAAAAGTCAATGCTTGAGCATCTCGGCCCTCACAGCTAACGTCCATTTGGAGAGCATAAGCTGGGGAGTTTTTGAGTCGTTCAGTCAGAGTTTCCTCTTTGTTTAACAGTGTTATCTGACAAAGGTATTGATGTGAGTTTCTGTGCCTCTGCCTTCCCACACATTGTTTTCACCATATCAATTGCGGCCGGTAGTATCAAGGTCTCTGCAGTAGTGTGTGGTTTCATAGCGTAGCGGGCCTAGCCATTCATCGTGGGAATGATTCAAGGTCAACGGTCAAGTGCGGCCTTTTCCCATGATCTGAGGGCACTCTCTGGTTGAATCTTTTAGATTTGAATCATTTTCATTTAGATTTTTAAGGTTAACCACATTACAATGATTTTGAGATACAAAGACGATATTTTAATGTATCCTGAGAAAAAATAATAGTATGTATAACCTTTTTTTGTTATATATATATATATATATATATACAAAAAAACAACAACAAGATCATACATATAATAATTTTTTCTCAAGACTTTTTGAATTTCTCCTGCAACCCAATTTTCATATCATGCGATCCCACATGGGGTCGCGACCCCCTAGTTTTGGAACCGCTGGCTTAGGTTAACATTACCAAGGGCATACCTGAACATACCCATAGGGGTCGCTATTACGCATGTGGCTGCCATTTGCCTTTTCTAACCCAAAAAGGTTCTGACCCTTGTTTAAAAGTTACTTCCAGCTGCTAGTGACATAGCCTGTAGCTTGCCCTCCAAAAACAAATCAGAAAAACACAAATGCCTTAGGAAGCCCCAAAGATGACTTCAAACCCTCGTTAGTACACTGAGTGTGCTAATATGCGGGATGACGTGATGTTGTTGGTGGGCGGCAGAGACTTTAAAAAGCCACAGAGCCACAGAGCTGTCCTGGGCCCAGCTTAGTTCATTTGTATTTGGAGAGCGCAGATGTAGAGAAGATTGTGCTATACTGCGGATATTAAACTTACAACAAACATCTCAGGGCCAGCGGAGTCAGCTATGATTGGTTTCATGGAAACAGAGAGTGGGGGAAGTCCCATCGGGCAGCGAGAGAGGGAAGGAGGCATGGAGCGAGTGAGCACGGCGCGCCCTCCTTTAGTGTTTATGTGCTGTGTGATTTTATGATGATTGCCTATTCCCATCAGCACTGGGGGCCTGGCGTGGGGCACCAGCAAAGCCTACCTGTATGTCTGCAGCCACAGCTGCAGCTCAATAGGACCGGCTCACTGCACTGTTTACTGCGCTTCATTTAAAGAGGAAAGGATTATGCAGCATAAGTACTGTCCCTCGAAATAGACACTGCATGCAGATGCACCTAGACTTACAGGAATAAACACAGCATGTACACACACATGCACACACAGACACACACACAGACACACACACATCTGTAAGCTCTTACAGAAGCAGTCTGCAGAAATGTTAATGAATACACGTCAGCTTTAACCCCAGCCTTGTCTGACAGGAATCACCCACCTTGAACACGAGATAATCCTTGGTAAGGCAGAGGGACCCCAGCACCAGGAAATAAAAAGTGGGTGGCGTTGGGGCAGTCCCAGATCCTGTGTTATTGTGATATAGCATCCTCGTCCTTCACTGACTTCCCGTAGTCTGGGTTCAAGTCCACTACCGTGGTCCCTTTCAAGGGCCCTCCGAAGCCCCCTTCCGAGGCCTGATGGGGTCCGTCGTGCCCTACCCTGTCCACTTGGCCAGAAGGCATGGGCCT